>NC_045784.1:20662233-20962233 GCF_008692025.1 Phocoena sinus | reverse complement strand
CATTACCCCCGCATCCAGCCCTAGGCAACCACGGATCTACTCTATCTCTATAGGTTTGCTATCCTGGACATTTCATATAAATGGAACCATACAATATGTGGCCTTTTGTGACTGGTTTCTTTCACTTAGCATAATGTTTTCAAGGGTCATCCATGTTGTAGCATACATCAGTACTTCATTCCTTTTTATTACTGAATTAATATTGTATTATGCAAATATGTCACATTTTGTCTATTCATTTATCCATCAACAGACATTTGGACTGTTTCCATTTTTTGGATATTACAAATGAGCGTTCAGATGTTCATTCATATTGCTACGAACATTCACGTCCAAGTTTTTTTAGTGAAGATGTGTTTTCACTTCTCTTGGGTATAGACCTAGGAGAGAAAAATTGCTTGATCATATAGCAGCTGTATGTTTAAACGTTTGAAGAACAGCCAGACTGTCTTCCAAAGTGAGAAGATTTTTTAAGTTCCACCTTTACAATTTCTAAAGATCAGATATTCAAATTACTTTAAAATGCTTCATGATTGCATTTGCAATGTCCTCAAGTGTATATCAGCTCTTTGGAGACAGGCTCGTACTTCTTTTATATTCCCCATGTCAGTACTGTGCATAGAGTAGACAATTAAGATTCAAGCGTTAAGAGGAAAAAGGGAAGGAAGGAAGAAAGGGGGAAAAATAAGCCTGACAGAATTTAAATACATTAAAAATTGACAATGTCAATCTAAAATAATACAAAAGATAAGATATGGGTATGTTCAGACTATAAGGTTTGGTTCATTTCCCTCCTATTGCTACTAAATTTAAATTTTACATAATATTTGACCTCAGAGGAAAAATTCTCATCTTATTAAACTTTTAGAATTAAACCACTATAGGGACTTCCCTGGTGGTGCAGTGGTTAAGAATCCGCCTGCCAATGCAGGGGACATGGGTTCAAACCCTGGTCCGGGAAGATCCCACATGTCGCAGAGCAACTAAGCCCATGCGCCACAACTACTGAGCCTGTGAGCCACAACTACTGAGCCCACGTGCCACAGCTACTGAAGCCCACACGTCTAGAGCCCGTGCTCCACAAGAGAAGCCACTGCAATGAGAAGCCCGCGCATCGCAACGAACAGTAGCTCCCCCTTGCTGCAATTAGAGAAAGCCCACGTGCAGCAACGAAGACCCAACACAGCCAAAAATAAATAAATAAATTCATATTTAAAAAAGAGAATTAAACGACTATAAAGAACCACAGATAGAGACATCAGAATCTCTCTGACAAGATGAAATAATGAAGGACAGCCAAAGGAAACGTTAGCAAAAGGAGAAAAAAATTTAAAAAGAGTTGATTGGTGTGAAAATAGACATCAAAGTGGACTGTATTTAAATCCTAACAAAGAAAATTACAATTTAGAATTATATTAAGTTCGCAAGTTTTTTTTGTAGGGTATAGTAAAACTCATCAAACATCTGTACAGTTCTTTTGGAAAAATCAAGATTCACTCTCTGTGCTGTGGCTATACAACCAAACAATGCTACATCTCCACCTAGCGACATAACAGCACAAAGCTGACCAAGAACTCCCAACACTTAAACCAATAAATACTGAAATCTAAAAATGATGCTTCCTTATCCATATAAAATGCCAATACATCTCCACAAAACAACTCCTCCAAGGATAGAACACCTTTAAAGATGCTTAAACTGCTCTTCCATTCACCAAAAAACAGGAAATGAGCCCAACTCCACTAAATGTGCTAGTTCCTCATGGCATTATTAAGAAAAAGTATGACACAAATGTAACATGTGGAAGATAGGAGAGTCCAGATAGATGCAGCCAACTTGAAACTCAAAGACTCAATATGGTTCCTGAAACCACATGAATAAGAATTTTTCAAGCATTACCACAAATTACAGTGTATCAATGCTGTAATTAACAATGGCATTATGATCCTTGAAAAACTCAAGACATGACAACGAGACTCACATATACCAGCCAGCCAAAAGTCTTTTGGGGGCAGTGCTGCTAAAAGCTATATTCATATGCATCTTTATAAATTCCCGTGGCACATCATAATGCCTTGGGCACCATACACACCCAGTGAGCATCTGTTAAATGGAACAATCCTGCCCATGCAAAAATTCTCCAGGTTCAATCAATTATACTGATTCGAGATGTTCTTTTTGGTCAGACTGGGAACTAGTGGGCTAGAGTGGTTCCCAAACCTGTGTGTGTGTGTGTAGAATTCATTAGCAAGTTAAAAAAAGAAGTATAGGTTAAATGAACCCCTGGAGGTGCTGATGCAGTAGCTCTGTGTTGAGGCCTGGGAATCCACATATTTAAAAAATTCTGAACAAGACATATGGGAACATATGTATATGTATAGCTGATTCACTTTGTTATAAAGCAGAAACTAACACACCATTGTAAAGCAATTATACCCCAATAAAGATGTTTAAAAAAAAAAAAAAAGATTCAAAGAAGATGGCCTTAAAAAAAAAAAAAATTCTGAACAGAAGGTAGATTTGGAGACCACTGGCCTAGAAAGTCAAGGCTGGGTCATGCTAATTCTATCACTGTCACTCCCAGGCCATGAATGATCATGGAATACTGAGGAGTATGACAGCACATATATACTCAAATGGGATACTTCTGTTTAAGTGAAGTACCATAAGAATGGAAAAGTTTTTAAAAAATCACCAACATAACAACCGAACTTCAACTACTGGCTTAAAAATTCACTTCCTTTATATCTAGAGTAAAATGCAAGTTCTACTAACAATAAGCTTTCTAATAAAACTTTTCTATTGTTTAAATAGAAACCAAAATCTTAAAATACGATAACTTATCAAATTACTTTTATCTGCAATATATCTGAGTCACTATTTACC
Source organism: Phocoena sinus (assembly GCF_008692025.1). Taxonomy (NCBI): domain Eukaryota; kingdom Metazoa; phylum Chordata; class Mammalia; order Artiodactyla; family Phocoenidae; genus Phocoena; species Phocoena sinus. Next base: position 20,959,347 of record NC_045784.1, on the reverse strand, counting down.
ACCCAATCTTTAAAATGAAATATCAGGAAATGATTACTACTGCCACTGAACATAAGTGATTTTCACTGTTTTAAGAACCTGTTTTCAAGGGAAATAAGGTACTGATGATAAAGTAACAAACAAAAATGTAGGGGTAGGGACTTCCCTGGTGGTCCAGTGGCTAACACTCCATGCTCCCAAGGCAGGGGGCCCGGGTTCGATCCCTAGTCAGGGAACTAGACCCCACATGCCACAATTAAGACTTTGCATGCTGCAACTAAAGAGTCCACATGCCGCAATGAAGATCCCACGTGCTGCAACTAAGACCTGGCATGGCCAAATAAATAAATAATTTTAAAAAAAGAAAAAAAACCTGTAGGTGTAGCACATTTCTACTTCCCCAGGATAGAATACCCAAACTATAAACACATAAGACTAAAACTAAAAAAGACTGAGCCATGAAGAGTAAGGTGAAGGTTCACATGGCAACCCGCCCAACAGATCCATTGTAGCCACAAATCAGTTTTAAGAAGCACACAGGAAAATTTAAGTGTATGGACACTATTTTATTAGATGTTTTTATTAGAAGCTATGCAAAATTCACCAGAGGACCCTGCTATCACATACTGGACTGGCCAAAAAGTTCATTCGGGTTTTTCCATATGATCTCGAACGAACTTTTTGGCCAACCCAGTATTAGCCTCTATCACAAATACATGCCATTGTTTGTTTACAGATATCTTATAAGAGACTGGACAAAGATGAAATTTGAGTGAGAAAACAAACACGAACAGGATATCCAAAACCATAAAGCTCGAGTTTAAGAAACAATGCCTGGGGCTTCCCTGGTGGCGCAGTGGTTGAGAGTCCGCCTGCCGATGCAGGGGATGCAGTTTCGTGCCCCGGTCCGGGAAGATCCCATGTGCTGCAGAACGGCTAGGCCCGTGAGCCACGGCCGCTGAGCCTGCGCTCCGCAACGGGAGAGGCCACAGCAGTGAGAGGCCCGCGTATCGCAAAAAAAAAAGAAAGAAACAATGCCTGAACAAGGTAAACGACCACAAAGCATTAGAGTCACAGGTATGCTACTTTTTTTTTTTTAACTCCATTTTTTTTTTTTTTTTTTTTGCTGTACACGGGCCTCTCCCGTCGCAGAGCACAGGCTCCGGACGCGCAGGCTCAGCGGCCATGGCTCATGGGCCCAGCCGCCCCGCGGCATGTGGGATCTTCCTGGACCGAGGCACGAACCCGTGTCCCCTGCATCGGCAGGCGGACTCTCAACCACTGCGCCACCAGGGAAGCCCTACTCCTTCAATTTATTTATTTTTTAAAATTAATTTTTATGGGAGTATGGTTACTTTACAATGTATGCTGCTTTTAAGAAACACTTTTAAGGGCTTCCCTGGTGGCGCAGTAGTTAAGAATCCACCTGCCAATGCAGGGGACACGGGTTCAAGCCCTAAGGCCATGCGCCCCAACTACTGAGTCTGCACTCTAGAGCCCGCGAGCCACAACTACTGAAGTCCGCATGCCTAGAGCCCGTGCTCCGCAACAAGAGAAGCCACTGCAGTGAGAAGCCCGCGCACCACAACAAAGAGTAGCCCCCGGCTCGCCGCAACGAAGACCCAACGCAACCAAAAAAAAAAAAAAAGAAACGCTTTTAAGTCACAAAGCAATTCTAATAAGGTATGTCTATCATCACTTACCCAAAACCCATCTCGAGTGGGAAGCATCAGGGGTTTTTTTTTAAGTGCCAGACCCTCTCCCACTGCCCAAAGCGCAGCCAACTGGAGAAGTGGGGGGCAGAACATCTAATGTACGGGCGACCAATCCACAGGCTGACTAGAATCCTAAAACCTGCGGCTGTGGGCAAAAAGACGGGCTGAGCCAATGAAATTCATCTTGTGCGAATTCAGGATGGAGACACTCAGGCAGGGCAGAAGGCAAAAGTAAACACTTAAGAGTTATGATGATCTAGAAGGCCTGGAGTGCCTGTCATTGCCCTAAACAAGCTGCCCTAAAAAGGCTGCCAGTCTACAGACAAGAGTGGGGCTGAGGGGCTGTGACTTGACAAACCCACTTACACAGAAAAAAACCCTTGCTTTCTGTTTCCCAGTTCCAATTTCTATAGCTCCGACTACAAAGTGGTTCCTGCCCTAGGATTACCATGGGACCAACTAGGTTCTTTTAATACATCTGTCTCTTGAGTTGGTGGGAGTGGGTCTCTGTTACTTGCAACCTGAGGAGCCCGAAGTGAGAGCACAAGACGTTATTTCTGAACCAGAATAATGACACGCTCTGCAGAAACTGTTTGTGTGCTATTACGCTAAGCCCAGCAATAAGAGCATTTAGGAACAACACAGGCAAGCTAACGTCACTGTGAGAGCTGACTTTTGTGCCAAGTATTTGTTTGTACCTTTAAAACGATCTTATCACAGGATTTTCCATCTTGTTCCCTGGTTTCTTACACAGAAAGGAGGGAAAAGGGTCACAATGGAAGGCACCTCCCAGAGGATAATAGGAGCTGCTCTACAACACTAATTCTAGCATTCACTGCCACGACGCTATAATTTGCAGATGTGTAAAGGTAGATATTACTGTGCTAAATAAGCAGCAAGGAGGCATGCTTCAGTGTTCTGCACATTCAATTACGATGATGCAAGATGCACCCCACTTCTACGCATTTATACAACTGTCTAGTCAAAAATAAAAATAGTGTCCCTACCCTTCTACATAAAAGTTTCCTAGAGTCTGCCTCAAGAGATCTAAGTATGGAATCATTGTTAGTTCATTAAGGCTTCCTAAGGCTATAAAACACGCACGTGCACGTGCATAGGCATGCACGGGCACACGCACGCACGCACACACGCACACAGCGGTCATTTGGACTGGACATCTGACTATGCTTAAACCATGCAGGACCTTCACAGCTGAGAAAATCAATAGCAGAGCTATCATTAAAAGTCAGAACCCCCACACCTTGTAAATCAGGTTTCCTAAAACAAAAGGGAAAAAAATATTAGAGACAGAGGGAGAACAGTATGGAGGTTCCTTAAAAAATTAAAAATAGACCTACCATATGACCCAGCAATCCCACTACTGGGCATATACCCTGAGAAAACCATAATCCAAAAAGATACATGTACCCAATGTTCACTGCAGCACTATTTACAATAGCCAGGACAGGGAAGCAACCTAGATGTCCATCAAAAGATGAATGGATAAAGAAGATGTGGTACCTATATACAACAGAATACTACTCAGCCATAAAAAGGAACGAAATTGGGTCATTTGTAGAGATGTGGATGGACCTAGAGTCTGTCATACAGAGTGAAGTAAGTCAGAAAGAGAAAAATAAATATTGTACAATGTATTAACGCATATATGTGGAATCTAGAAAAATGGTACAGATGAACCTATATGCAGGGCAGGAATAGAGATGCAAACGAAGCGAACAGACATGTGGACATGGGGGGGGGAAGGGGGGGATGAACTGGGAGATTAGGATCAGCATATATACATTAGCATGTGTAAAACCGATAGCTAGAGGGAACCTGCTGTATAGCGCAGGGAGCTCAGCTTCGTGCTCTATGGTGACCAAGATGGGTGGGATGGGAGGTTGGGGGAAGGGAGTTCCAAGAGGGAGGGGATATATGTATACATATAGCTGATTCACTTCATTGTACGGCAAAAACTAATACAACATTGTAAAGATTAGCTGAAAAATCTCAGAAGGTACGAGGAGAAGGTAAAAAAACAGTGAAAAAATACCAACTACTTTCAAAAGAGGAAGGGAATGGTAAGACGTCACTGAGAGTTGAAGGAAGCTGACACACATCTCTTCCTCTCCTTGACAGCATTCGGGGGTATTGGGAAGAAGAGCTGGGGAGGCGTGGGCCCTTTGGGACTCTCTGACTACTGTCCCTGGGGCATTTGGGGGCGGAGACTCCAGTGCCTTTTTGCTAGAAGACATGGAAGAACTTCCAGGCCTTCTGATAGTTTGTGCTGTCTGCCTTGTTTATTTTTTCTCAGTCTTATTTTGAGCCAGAAAGAGCTTCTGCTTGGGTATGCAGACACTTAGAGAATTAAAAGTGGGGTCCACAGGGCATGAGACAGAAAGCTATTAAAACATGCTTTCTCCACGGGGAGGAAAGAGACCTTCAGGCTTCCTGCTAGGGTGCCTAGCCAATTTTGCCATGGTAGGAAAGGTAACTGATTTAAGACTAATATCTCATTGAGGAATAAAGATTATATACACCTAGCTGGGAAAACTATTTGAATATAGAGGTTATGAGTATAGCAGATCAGACACTGAATTCATCCAGGAAGGCGGTGTGTGATGGGCATTAGCGCTGGAGATGGGGAAATACACAAGTACTACGGATTTCATATGAAGAGACACATTATTCACAGTTGCTATCTGTAAAGTTGGTATGAATTCAATATAAAACAATGTTCTTGCTCGGTTATGAAGACAGGTGATTTTTGGTCTCTTCTCTCTTTTCCCACATTTTCTCAATTTTCTTCAATGAGCACTTTTTATTATTTTGGTAATATGGTATTAGTCCTCTTGACTGACCAAAACAGAAACAGAAGTTGGATGATTGACAAAAAAGTTGGATAGTGGGAAACCATAAAATGACTACAATTGTAAACATTAACTTAAAATACACACTTGAATACACAATTTATTCCTCTACCAATCTTTTCATATAAGGCCAATGTCTCTCCTTTGAAGAGGCGTCAGCTTGGGGTTCCAGATGATACTTCTTAGATAAACAATATCACACACATCTATGAATTCCAATTCCTATTTCTTTAAAGTGCAAGAAACTTAAAGATACTTGTCAAGCAATCCGAGTGCAGATTCCTTCTGGGATTTTTACTCAGTGCCACCCTGTCACCTAGAAGTTATCTTGTTCACAGTCATTTCATTACATTTTTAAGAATCTCTTCTTTATCAAGTCTTTCCAAAGCATTCGACTTGGTTTTTACGGAAATAAGTCTCTTTTTTGTACTCACATTTCTTCAGTTTACATAACGTATAAATAAATTATGTATACTTATACATATTCATGTAGTATAACTTACACCAACGGTGTGAGGACAAGTAAGTGACCCTTAGTAAGCATATGTCTCACCAAGTGGAAGAAGCATCAGGGCATTCTAGAAAATATGACAAGCCAAGCGTCCTCAGTGTGCTGTGGGTATGATTTATGATTTATGAAGGGAATGAAGGCGGCAGAAGAGCTGATGATGCGGAAGTTGCTTTGCGGGTTCATGCAGTTTCAGAATCTGAAACCAGCCTTCACTGTTGTCTTAAGGAAAGAGGCTATGAAGAAATGAAAAACACGGTTTGAAAGAAGCGGTGGGGAACAGGGAGCAGCGCAGTCCTTGCCCCTCGCCCCACGAGTGTGAGGGTAGAAGTGTGCTGGGGGAGGTGACATGCCCCGTGGCAGAGGGGCATGGGGGGGTGATCATCATGGGATACAGCTTTGCCAGGAGCCCAGGCTTTAAGTTGTGCCAGATGAGTGGTAGGAATGGTTACGTGAGAGGATGGGGTAAAATGTGTCCATGGTAACTGGTGGACTCACTGGGTATAAAGTCAAAGGGGGCAGGAGAAAGAGGGAAGATAAAGCTGTGAGTGAGCGCGGGAAGAGGGAGAGGCTGGGAGGCGACCTGGCCCAGGGTCAAAACCTCGACTAAAAAGGCCAAAGAAAGCAGGAGGCACAAACTTCTAGTTTCTTTCTTTCTTTCAAATACTGATCCAACTGTTTTGCACACAATCTTCCGCTAGTGTTTGGTATGAAACTTCTGTCCCTGAGACGAGTGATGCAAGCGTGGATGAGAGTAATTCCAGCCCTTGAGGAATTTACACCCCCATTAGAGCGACCAACAGAAGTACAGAACGATGCCAAGACCAGGCAGGATGTAATAAGTCCAGTAAGAGCCACACAGACAGTAAGTGCTCAAAACAACGGCTTCTGCTCTCCTCCAGCGTCCAGCCTCATCCTCTGATTCACTTGAGCGCTGCTTCATCCGTCTGCCCTAACAACTGCCAAGAACTCTCCGTTACTTCTCTACTTACACTGACTCATGGTTAAAATCTCTCTAAAAAGAATTAGTGAGAGACTTTTTGTGAAGAAACAATGAGATGGTAAAAAGGAGTATTTTTTTAACATCTTTATTGGAGTATAACTGCTTTACAATGGTGTGTTAGTTTCTGCTGTATGACAAAGTGAATCCGCTATATGTATACATGTATCCCCGTATCTCCTCTCTCTTGCGTCTCCCTCCCACCCTCCCTACCCCACCCCTCTAGGTGGTCACAAAGCACCGAGCTGATCTCCCTGTGCTATGCGGCTGCTTCCCACTAGCTAGCTATTTTATATGTGGTAGTGTATGTATGTCCATGCCACTCTCTCACTTCGTCCCAGCTTACCCTTCCCCCTCCCCGTGTCCTCAAGTCCATTCTCTCTCTACGTCTGCGACTTTATTCCTGTCCTGCCCCTAGGTTCTTCAGAACCTTTTTTTTTAAAGGGAGTACGTTTTTACAACTTTATTATGAAGAATTGCAAACGCTGACGGAAGTGCAGAGCACACTGAGGAGAACCCTAGTGCACGCATCACCAGCCTCAACACTTCTCAACACAGCCTGATCTTTTTCACTGCCCTACCTCTTGATAATATCGAAGCAAATCCCACAACGCATTTGACATCATGTGTGATATTTCAAAATACCTCTCTTGAAGCTAGGACACCTTAAAAAAAAACAACCACAATACCAATATGACACCTAAAAAAATTAACAATATTTCTTGAAATATTTCATCAAATATTCAAGGGTCTTATAAATGTCCTAAATGTTTTAAAATATTTTATAATTTATGCCAGAAACAAAAGCAAAGGCACCAACTTATTATATATAATCAATGGTATAAATGAGAAGGCAAATGACTCACATGACGCCCAAGGATGCTCATGAACTTGTCTACCTACAGCCCTTCCTGGGTGCTAGTGCTGCTTCAGGAGCTCTACATATATTATCTCACTTAACCCTAGGACATAGCTGAATTGCCAAGAGCACCATTTTATTGATGACGAAACTGACGCCCAAAGAGGTTATGTAACATGTCCAAGGTCACCTAGCTAACCTAAATGTCTATCAGCTGATGAACAGATAAAACAAAATGCAGTCTATCCATACAGTGGAATATTATTTGGCCATAAAAAGAAACAAAGTACCGGTTTATGTTACAACATGGATGACACTTGAAAACACTGTGCTAAGTGAAAGAAACCATTCACAAAAGACCACATACTGTATGATTTCATTTATACGAAAGGTCCAGAAAAGGAGTATCTATAGAGACAGCAAGTACTGGGTTGGCCAAAAGGTTTGTTTAGCTTTTTCCGTAAGATGGCTCTAGTAGTAGCACTTAATGGTCTTTAACTTCATTTGAAACAATTTTGTTAGATTGTATGTGACAGCTGTCATATCAGCGTGCATTTAAAAAAAGACATCAAAATTGGTGAAATTTTGCGTAGCCGTTTAAATATTGAAGATGGAAGAAAAAAAGCAACATTTTCGGCCTATTATGTTCTATTATTTCCAGAAAGGTTAAAAGGCAACTGAAACGCAAAAAAAGATTTGTGCAGTGTATGAAGAAGGTGCTGTGACTGATCGAACACGTCAAAAATGGTTTGCGAAGTTTCGTGCTGGAAATTTCTCGCTGGAAGATGCTCCACGGTTGGGTAGACCAGTTGAAGTTGACAGCGATCAAATCAAGACGTTAATTGAGAACAATCAACGTTATACCATGTGGAAGATAGCTGACATACTCAAAATATCCAACACGAGCACTGAAAATCATTTGCACCAGCTTGGTTATATGAACTGCTTTGATGTTTGGGTTCCACATAAGTTAAGTGAAAAAAAAACTTCTTGACAGTATTTTGGCATGCGATTCTCTACTTAAACGTAATGAAAATGTTCCGTTTTTAAAACAAATTGTGACAGGCGATGAAAAGTGGATACTGTACGATAATGTGGAACAGAAGAGATCGTGGGGCAAGCGAAATGAACCACCACCAACCCCACCAAAGGCCGGTCTTCATCCAAAGAAGGTGATGTTGTGTATATGGTGGGATTGGAAGGGAGTCCTCTATTATCAGCTCTTTCTGGAAAACCAGACGATTAATTCCAACAAGTACTGCTCCCAAGTAGACCAACTGAAAGCAGCACTAGACAAAAAGCGTCCAGAACTAGTCAACAGAAAACGCATCATCTTGCATCAGGATAACGCAAGACCGCATGTTTCTTTGATGACCAGGCGAAAACTGTTACAGCTTGGCTGCGAAGTTCTGATTCATCGGCCGTATTCACCAGACATTGCACCTTCGGATTTCAATGTATTTCAGTCTTTACAAAATTCTCTTAATGGAAAAAATTTCAATTCCTGGAAGACTCTAAAAGGCACCTGAAACAGTTCTTTGCTCAAAAAGATAAAAAGTTTTGGGAAGATGGAATTATGACGTTGCCTGAAAAATGGCAGACGGTAGTGGAACAAAAGGGTGAGTATGTGATTCAATAAAGTTCTTGGTGAAAATGAAAAATGTGTCTTTTATTTTTACTTAAAAACCGAAGGCACTTTTTGGCCAACCCAATAGATTAGTGGTTGCCTAGGGCTGGGGAGAGGGGTAGTAGGGAGTGACTGCTAATGGCTATGGGGTTTCTTTTGGGGTGACGAAAAAGTCCTAAAATTGGATCATGGTGATGTTTGCACAACTCCGTAAATAAACCAGAAACCCCTGAATTGTACACTTTAAATGGGTGAATTGTATGGCATGTGAATTGTACCATAATAAAGCTTCTTTAAAAGTAAATTACCGAAAAGTTGACCATTTCTCAAGCCAAGGAATATTTATTGACCATCTACACAGGCATATACTAAGTTCTATGCGAGTCACAAAACAAGTATAAGACAAACACCCTGACTTCAAATTGCTTGCAGTTCAAGAGAAAAGGCACATATGCAATATACTATAATGCACTTTTGCTTTATGAATGTGTGCCTTTTTTTTCTAAGGGCAGTCAACTATCTGAACCAGGCTTTCTGAATCATAAAAGCCACTGGGCTAGGGCCAGATGAACATACAAGTGGTGATAAGACCAATCCTGCTTCCCTTCCCTGCTGGGGGCCTACAGAGGGTTATCTTGTGGGAGAGAAACCTACATACAGGGCTCTTAGCGTGCTGAAGCTGAGCCTATTCACTTGTAACTGAAGTAACGTGAGTACATGTTTTCTAACTAAACAGAGGCCAGGGCAGCCTGACAAGCCTAGCCTGAGCTAAGGCCACCGGGGGGATGCCCAGGGTAACCAAACAGCACAGGTTTTCCTTAGCTTTAGCGGCTGAAGATCTGGTCTGTTCCCCCACTGGGGAGGCTGCCCACATGGGGCACCGTCCCTTGGCCCTCCAAGCTCCAAGAGCAAAGGTCACTCTGCTTGAGGCAGGCCTGAGAGCTCTGCCAAGGAGACAAGGCCCTCGTCTGCCTCCTAGGCATTTAGCTACACAATCCAGAAAAAGTAAGAGCAACAGAGATCCCAATGAAGGTCGGAGAGAGCTATGGTCCTGAAACTAGTACGGTGTGTGTTTAGATAAGGAGAGGAGGGCCACAGGAGGAGACACAATCTAGGAAAGAGGACAGTCTGGGGATCTGAGGCTGCAGCGAATAACCCTAACACCGAAGAAAACTGAAGAGGTCCAGGAACCTGGTGGATCACTTACAACCAGGAAGGCTTTCTGGAGCTAGCATTTATCTTAAATGAAAAATGAGGAGACTGCTGTTCAAATTCCAAGTGCCCAGGCACTAGGAACGTATGGCTCTAGGGTTCTGTTCTACCCTGAGGCTGCTGGAACAGAGTCCAGATCCACATCCAGTGAACCCGTGAAGCCCAAATGCCATGTAGATTCTAAAACCTGGAGTGCATGTCAGAAAGATATATACATTTTACAAACACGTGAATTCAGCTGAATTTTGTAACAGGGGTTTGCATTCTCTGAAATTTTCAGACAGTGGTGGCAATTGAAACTTAGACTCTTAAGCTAACAAATATTTACTGTTTAGCTAGAACTATAAGAAAAGCCTTAGTCAATGAAGTAGAAACTCCGATTTTGAACATTACTAATTATGCATCGCTTCCCTGAGCCACCTAGAAAGAACAAGGCATATTTGGATCAAATGGCTTGGGCCCAGAGTGGCCTGATGAACCAGCAAACAGTTCAGCGCCATAACCCTACAGCCAAGCGGCCTCAACGAAACCACAATCCTACTGGAACCACAACCGCTAACGTTACGTTGGCCTCCTTACCTTTCACAACATCAGCCACGTTGCAAGTGGGATCGATACTTCCTATGTGTTTGGGATGCGCAGGATTGGTGTCACCGCCAAACAGAAGTGCTAAACAAACACAAGAGAAAAGGGAGAGGATTAAAAACACAGAAGGCTAGGATGGTCAGACAGAGAAATATGGGGCTTGTAAGCTTTGACAAGATTTTCTTATTGTGAAAACCGTTTTAGCATCCACAGTGACTTAGAGCAACAGAATCCACTCAGTTGGTGGGTGATCAGCTATCAGACAACTGAGGAGGAAGGATGTGCTGTGAAATCTGCCAGGTGCAGTTAGCAGGTCCTAAAGCAGTGACACGGGCCGGGTATCCAATGCGCTCTCCCCAACACAACGTGACTTGGATGAAAAAAACTTCCTTTCATCCTCAGCCAAGTTTACCCACCTTCTCAGCACTACCCTAGACATTTATTCCAACATTCACTAAATATTTAGAAAATACAGTCTGCACCATTAGACCAGGCTTGCACAGGGTCTTCACCATGAGCACTTCAAATCCCTCCATCGTGGAGCTTATTTTTCACCGTACTACACACGAACGCTCTTTGTGCAAGCGTTTTTAAAAGTACATTTAACTACTTTCATAATATACAAGGTTTGCAAAATTTTACTTCTGAAAAAAACCAAAACGACCCCCAAAGAAAAAAGTAATCTGAATTCAAATGTTTATATGTGTAGCTATTTTTAAATCAAACAAAAATTGGGAATAACTTAGACTCCACGAAAGGAGAATGCTTAAATAAAATAGGTAGAGATTTTAATTATGAAAAAGGACAAGTATGGGCATTAGGCCAACACATAAAGTGCCAACTAATTAAGTGGAAGAAAACCAAAAGGTGTGCAAACTTAATCAACAATCGAAAAACATGTACGTATATATGTAGACACACATATGTAGGTCAGAAAGAAACTGTAGTTATCTAAGTAGTTTAAACAGTATTTGGGTTCTCTTTTTTCCCCTATAAATTTCCTGTAAACTGTCAAACATTTACATTTTAAACAGACACACATTTAGAACAAACCCACATTTAATAGCTGCATAACATTTGGCTATCCAAATAAAACACATTAGTAAAATAAAGATGCTCTGTCCATTTTCTGACTCAACAAAGAGGGTGAATTAGACTCTAGACACCTGGATGCTTTTTCATAAGAATTATGAAATCCGACAAAGAAACACGCTGAAAATCAGTTTAAAAGCTTCTGTGGAGAGAATTTTAGTTGTTGTTTTTTTTTCTTATCTGCTTATCAGCCCAGAGAGGAGACTAAAACTCTCAATACAAGATTAGGGTTTGACAAACCCGCTTAATCTGATTTCACTGATCACTGTGAAATAAAAGATCCATGCTCATATTGCCAACTTGTCAGTTCAATATTGTTAGTATCAATGTTTTTAAAACCAAAAAGGAAAACATGTGACGTCCTGAATGAAGACGAGAACAGACCCTAGAGACACTGAAAGTATTCAGAGATGAACACCAGGCTGCCATTAAAGCCGGTCCCTCACCCCCACCAGGAATGTAACAGCAGAGGCTTAAAAGGCAGGCAGTGGTCCTGTCTCAAATATGAGCACCCAAAAAGCCTTTCAAGGATTTCTTTTAACAGAGAGTTCTAATGATTAGCTTTTTCATAGATAGGACTCACTCAGGAGAAACTGAACTAGAAATGAAATTTCTGGACAAAAATGCAGATCAGTAAATTAAAAATGAAGCAACAGGAAAACATTTCGGAGAAATCACTCTGGTTATCTTTTCAAAACTGGACCAAGAAAAGCCAACTTACTGTGCTGGTTAATAAGCATGCGGAAAGAGATGCGGTTGGTATAAAACCGGTCCAGAAAATACTGGATGTTACTGCTAATGAACGGATCAAACCCAAACTTCTCCTTGTACTCGATCACTCCTTGGGCCATTGTAGGAACCACATCATTGTGTCTATTTCTGACTTTAATTAGAACTTGTAGAAAGCTGTGTGGGAAGGAAAGAAAAAAACGGTCAAAATGGTCAAAATCTCATGGGCTAATGTATAAACTTCCCAGGTCTATCTCAGTACTATTTACCTGTTGGTATTTATTTTATAAGGCAGAGACATCATTATCATCATAGGCTACAAGGAAGTACTCACGAGAAACTAAAGTATTACTCAGTTTTTGCTTGAAACTTTCTACAGAAAGTCTTCCTTCAGAGATACAAAATGTAGAAGGTTCTAGTAAAGAAAAAAGTGCTCAAATGCCTTTTTAGGAATCCACTGACTTTCCAGATAAGTGATTACTAACAAAACAGATTCTATAAATGTTTGCTGAATACATAATTGCAGAATATATTAATATTTCTTCTGACAACATGAAGACAATCCCAAAAATCTCCAAGGATTTATCATGGAGTCTTAAAGAAATAGCTTCCATGAAGAAATAATGTCAAACTTTTTAAGAATAAAATTTTGAAACGAATTTCCCTCAGCAGTAAAATATGGTGATGAAATGTAGATAGAACAATGGTGATTAAGACAAACCTATTCAAGAATTCCAGTATATTACTGTAAAAGTGCAGAGGGAAAAATAGATTGAGGATAGTAACTAAGAACAGAAAGACAAGTCAATGGAACCTAATAAAAAGCCTGGAACCAGGATCAAGGGTGAATGAGTATGTGTGTGTAAAAATTCAGCATATCGATAAAGTGACAATATAAGTCAGTAGGGAAACAAATTAGTTGGGACAGCTGGCTAACAATTTAAGTCACACCTCAATTTTAAACTTTAAGCCCCGAAATGGGTTTTAAAAGACTTAAATGTAAAAGGGTGAAACTGTAGAAAAGGAAAAAGAAAATCAGCTGAATAAGTATATAACCTTGGAGTAAAGGGAGGCTGTTCTAATACCAAAGGCAGAAACCATGATGAAACAAATAATAGGACTATGCAGGATTTCAGCAATTTTATAGGGACACACATTATAAAGTCAAGAAAAAGTGAAAGCTGGGAAAAATATATTCACAAGAGTTACTATTCTTAGTGAAGGATAAGATGACCACCCTAACAGAACACTAGGCAAGGGGCCTGGTATCAATAGAAAATGTACCAGAGGAAACGCACACACCAACAACTTCACCTTCAAAATAATAAAAGAAAAGCAAATTAAAACAATGCAACACTATTCTCCGCTTACAGACTGGCAAAGAATAACCACTGTCAGCCAGAGTGTGGGAGCGTAACTGATGCATCATTTCTAGGGGCAATTGAGCAGCCTATATCAAAAGCCCAAAGAAAGTCATTCCACTCCCAGGAATTGATTCTAGGAAAATAACTGGACAAGGCCAACAGCTGCATTTAAGAGCTGTTCTTTAAAGCACTGCTTATAGTAGCAAGAAAACCACGAACTATTCTAAAAGCCAATGACAGGAGGTCAAATCACATGAGTTATCTGCAGATGGACCACTATGAAACTACTAATAATGGTGTAGATCTATAATGCTGACACTGTTATTTTTGTAGAACACACACACACACATTCTACACATATAGAAATATATATGCCTAGTTAAAAGTGTAAATGGAAGGAAAATGTTAACAGTGGTTGGCCCCCGGTAATGGAAATTTGGAGTAACCTTATTTACCCAAATAGTCTTATTTTTCTCAATGATGAAATATTTCTGTAACAAATACATATGTGCAAAGACAGCAAAGATGAATAAATCAACTCAGAAATTATAAGGTCATAATATTCTCAAGAAATTTTCTAATGGACCATTTATCCTTTACATAATGCTCTTCCCATCATATTCATAAATTAAATATTACTAAACTGAAACAATTCATTACAGTAGAAAAGTGCCTCAACTTATCTGAGGGGAGGAGACTTGCTTCAATGGTTCAATTCTCAGACTACTTCCCCAATTCTGGGGCTCTTCTAAACTTTATCATTATGACAAACATCCTTGTCCTCTAAGCTACTTTCACTTTACTTAAGTGGTTTCCCTGCCCATGACTGCTATATAACCTCTCACTGATAAGAAAAGGCTGCTACGATGAGCAGAACTCTCCACTCCTTCCTTCACTGCAAACATCAGGCTTCTACAATCCCAAGTCTCTTAACTAGCTTCACGGCAACCTGGACAAGTTACTAAACGTCACTGAGCGAGAGCTATTATCATTACAATCTCGTACACGTTGGATCCAGCACTTGGCAGTTTCCAAAGCAGGCTCGCGTCCATAAATCGCATCTGACTGATAACCTGTTCCAGAAACTGAGACAGGACTCCAGGAAACACACAGAAGAAATTTCATATCATAAACTTCCACAAATCTATATCCCAAAATTTGAAGCTATAGAGGTCAGTCCTAATTTGGAGGATATCAGCCAAACTGTCACTAGCTAATGACTGTTGAGAAACCAAACTTCTGAGTTCGATTTAGTTAACTTTGATAACTTAAATGACAGCAAGGCCTTACAACAAGGAAAACATTACAGCTGGGGGCTCTAATCCAATGCCTCCCTTTCCACATTTCATAGACCCATTAGCAAAACACCTAGCAAAGTATAAAACAGGTCAGGACTTTTTTCCCTTTGTATTTTAATCTGTAACTACATTTCAGCTAGCTACTCATGACTCAGACCAGCAGTTCTGGCAGTATGGTGCACTGCAAAGAGCAATGTACCAAGGAAGAGGAAACATGATTTACAGATCCAGCTCTGCTCCTAACTAATGTTACAATCTTGGGGAAGTCACCTCACATCTTGGACCTCAGTTTTCTTATCTGTGAATTGAGAGAGCTGGATTAAATGCCTCCAGCTAAGGTCTCTCACGTAACACGGTGCTTCTTAGTTCTTTTTATGGAACAGCTACATGTAAGGCATTTGGTGTCACAATGATGTGGGTCAGGTTTCTACTTAGAAAGAAATTCCTCAGCACAACAGAAATAATATGTCCATAAGGCCTGCCATATGCATTCACCGATGGGTACATGAAAGAGGAGGAAAGTAATGTGAAGGGGACACAATTTCTCTTGGGGGTGAAAAAACCACACTCAGAGCTAGGGTCAGCGTTTCCCGGTTAAATGAAAAGGAAAAACCAGAAATATTTTCCATCAGCATGAGAATTTAGCAGGCTTCGTGCCTAACAACAGCAACAGAATTCAGAATAGCTGTTATGTTAATAGCATACTCTTTTACGCTGCTCCAAAATAAAAGCATTATTGATGCTCTGAGCTCAAATGTAATATCGCATTGAAAATTTAAAAACAAATTGTAAAGGACTAAGTACATAAACTCATGTACACACAGAGGCCAGTGCCTTCTTAAAACTACCACTAGGTGGAACATTTACTGCAATATTTACAGTGAGTGTCCAGCACGAGTTCACCGGAAGACAAGGATTAAGAATTAGATCGTGAAGCGTAATTGGAAGGGTCATTATTCCCTTGGTACTATGTTAAATTCTTAACTCAAATTTTAAAAAACTGCAACGTTGAGCTGTTACCCATTAAGAAACCTAATGCTTTCGGCCAAGTTGTACTTCTTGGTTCTTAATGACATGAGTTCCATTCACCAAAACATTTTTTAACCTAGATATTTTGACTTTCAGGTAAGTTTGGTACCATACTTACTTATCCAAGACGTGTGGATCTTCAGGGCTCTTATTTTCATATTCTAGAAGTTCAAGAAAACTCTGCATATACCTGAAAAAAAGAGATACTGTGTTAGTTGCCTACCCTACATCCATCCTCCTTTCCCTTTTCCTTAGGAGTACGTTAAATTTCCACCCAGGTATCCATCCAACCCCCTCCACCCGCCATGTAGCCCAAGTGCTTCCGGGGAAGCTGATACCATACAAAGCTCCTGGGTGGCCCTGTTTTTCTCTGGGTAATCCTATTTCTCTTGTCACTAATTCCTCATTAGTCCGATAGTTCTGGCCTAAGCCTGTCACTGAGTCGCATTTCCCTGAACACAGGCATTGGCTCAGGAATGGACATCACTGCCTCGATTCAGGCCAGTAAAATAAGAGAGCAGACTTGCTGGCGGTCTTTGGGAGAGAAATTAACTTGCTCTGCTTTTGGACAATGTGGTCCATGGATGTAAAGCCTGGAACTGCTGCAGCTATTCTGTCACCAGGAGAAAATCCAGCCAGAAAATGAAGCCGACCCCATGGAAAGTAGGGCCTTGATAATCTCGTGAATCTCTGAATCAAACCAACACCAAAACCTCATCCTATGGCTGGATCTTATAGTTACAATTTATTGCTTAAGCCAGGTTTAGTTGGATTTTCTGCTGCTTCCTAACACACGTGTCCTAACTGATACATCAAGTCTACAGTTTGATTACCAAAAAAAGTGCACAGAAAATTTAAGAAGCACGTGTGTGACCCTGAAGTGCATGCTAAGAACTTAGAACTAGGGGAGTTTCCTGGCGGTCCAGTGGTTAGGACGCGGTGCTTTCACTGCCATGGGCCTGGGTTCAATCCCTGGTTGGGGAACTAAGATCTTGCAAGCTGCATGGCACAGCAGGAAAAGGAGAAAAAAAGAACCTAGAGCTAGAAATAAAGAAGATTCCTTCTCAGAGTTAACCTAGTTTCATCAACACGTAATGAAGGAGAAAGAATTCCTCTTAGGCCCTCAGAAACAGCTTCTGGATTAAGAATACTGACATATCTCATTCAGGGCCAGTATAAGAAATAATATGTCCAACAAAGATCTGGAGGACAGAGGAAAAATGGGACTTAGAGAGGCACATTACAGCAGCAGCTACAGCCAGACTGGACCTGCCGGATCTGGTGGGGATTCAGAGATTCCAATTACTTAGAGGTGTATGAGCTCTGCTTTGGGTCTTAACATGTCCTGAAAAAATTATCCCTTATTCTAATTATTTCTAATAATTAATGACTACTAATCCTACTATCCCACTGTGGATAGAGGATGAGGGCATGCCAGTAACTAAAAATGACTGTTAAGCTTATAAATACGTAAACAGGAAGGACGTTTTATTCATCAGCCTCACCTGAACTTTGTGACAACGCATGAGACTAAAGTATGTTCATTACTGGGTATATTTTTTTAAGTTTCTGGGCATATAAGACTATGAATTAGACATTGTTAAAATCACTAGGTTAAACCACCCTGAGAGGCCACAGTCAGCCATCCGCAGTGATGCCCTCTGCCCTGCCACATGTCAGCAGAATTTCAGGCAGGCATCCCATCCTTCCGGAAGGGGATAGTTCATTTAAAGGGCAAAGTCATAAATGGAAAGGAGTCAAAGATTATGCTGAGCTTCCTGGCCTGAAAGTCAAGAAAGCAAGGAGAACACTGACTGAGGTGGGCTTCACGGCCTGTTATACTTAAGATTTGCTTTCAAGAGGAAAAGGAAATGGCAAGTAAACACAATGCATGATCCTGAACTGGATTCATAAATCAGGGGTGAGGGTGGGGATTGCTTAAGAAGAAAAGCACTATTAGGACTAGTGATGAAAGACAGTAGGGTCCACATATTAGATAATATTACTGTATCAATGTTAAATTTCCCAAATTGGATAATCAAACTGTGGTTTTCTAAGAGTTGTTCTAAGGAGATACACACTAAAGTATTTAGGGGTAAAGGGGCATGATGTATACCATTAACCCAAATGGTTCAGAAAAAAATAATGTATTTTATGTGTGTATGTGTGTACCATACATATATATCTATATTGAGAGAGGGAGAGAGAATATGAATGAGAATGATAGAACAAATGTTAGCAAACCCTTCTGTTAAATACGCAATTATTTCAAAATCGAATGTTTAAAAAAGAAAGGGAAGAAGTAACATGCACAAGTTTGCAATGGCTATGGAAGAGAAATAGTAAGGAGACCAAAAAGAAAAAAAAAAGAGCTGACTCAGTAATGTGAGTCAGCAATTTGCCAGCAATTCACTCTGAAGCCCCTGAAGTGACTTTTACATAAGTGATAGTAAATGTTTGACTGTCACTGCCACCATGACTGGGGACTTGAAAGTCAGCTAGCCTACCTAGAATTCCCAGCACAGTAGCTAGCTCCCAGGAGCGCTTATATACTTTCTGCTGGAAAATCTCTAATCATGGTCTTGGAGCAATAAAGAAGTCTCATGCAAACAAGTACTCGCTGTTCCCGAAACAAGCTATGAGTTTACAGTAGAATCCAAGTGACCTTACGATGGGAGCCATGGTCACCACCTCTCTTTGAGCTTTCCGGGGTCCCGGGGCCCCTGCGCCTGCCTCGGTGAGGGGCTGCTGCTTGTCTGGGACAAGGACGGACCACCCAATAGACTGTTTCTCAGACGATTCATTCTCAACCTTAAGAATTTATTATAATCAGTATTACCGAGGAATGACTGTTGAATGGCCATCTTTCAGTAGCCCGGCCTCCGTTAATACTCTAGATGCCAACTAATTCATGGTTCTGCTCTCCCCATATCTGTCCACATCATTCCCATCCCCTAAAGTGCTCTCCCTGTTCCTGTCAGTTCCACCCCCCACCCCCCCGCACCAAGGTGCAGCGCAGACCACAGTCGGTACCTCCCTCCCCCAGGCCCCCATGGCACCTCCTCAGTGCTGGCTTGAGAGCACTTTGTGCATCTGGCCTCCTGAACCCCTCCAGCTTTCTCCACGGCGACTTCTTCTTTGCTTGTAGAATACAGAGGAGACAAGCGAGCGCTTCTCAAATCTATGCAAATCCCTTTCTAAAGATACACCACCTGCTCTTCCCTCCCACCACTCACCCATCCCACTCTGCCTACAGAGTGGGCAGTTCAGTCACAGATTCAACTTCTTCAATTAGACAGCACACGCTTTAAGCATCAGAGCTACACCTGACTGAATGCTAACATACTCTGTGAAGATACTTCAGACTTTTCATGGGGGAGATGAGGTACAGCAGCTAGCTCGTACTTTTCACATGGGAGGTTCCCCTTTAAATGACTTAATTTGTCCTAAAATAAGTACTGTCTTCTAAAAACTTCTTTAAAAGGAAAACAGAAAAAACACGGCAGAGACTGGATCAAAGCAGCAACATTCCCCTATCCAAAGAATTGCAGATCTGCTCACATGGGACACTGCATTGCTATTCTTCTATATTTTTCTGTACTTTCCCATTTTCTTCAATGAAAAATCACATTTATAACCAGAAAAAAAATTTGAAAAGTCAACAAAGTGTCTAGTACAGTTGAAAAGTATTTTCCTTAGGACAATTATACACTGTCAGTTAAAATAAAAAAAAAAAAAACCCAACTTTTAATTACCTGGGAAACCCGGCTATCCTGAATGACTCGTTCCCACAGAAGCAGTACGTGTACTTTTAGGGAGAATGGTCCCAATGCCAAATGTTCAGAGCATTCTGGGTAGACCCATCTGAAGCCACACTATTTACTTACCAACTCTGAACCAATCCCACCGAAGGGCGGTTAAGCAAGTTATCCGGCAGAAGATTAACTTCTCTCATTGTGTTAGCCAGGCGCACAGGAAGCTCCTTTCGTAGGAACATATATGAAGTTTTCTCACATGCATTATCTCTCCCTATTAAGAGATGAAAAATGTTCCATGATTTTATAATCTAACAGATGGAATAATAAAATGTTCTCATGGTAGCCCAGTGACTGGTCGGGAAGATAAAATTAAGTAATATTGCAGTCTCTAGTTAAATATTTATCCTCTGAAACAGCAAGTTTAAGAAAATAATTTAATTAGAATAGAAAAAGAACATTTATTCCAAGAGGCAACCTTGAAAGCAGTGTTTTTCCCTCAGCACAAATACATCCCTAGTGTTACCAGTGGCGGTATAAAAGTAACCTGGGACAGAATCTGAATTTGTTTTCAAATGAACGCTGTGGGAAAACTGCCAAGTACAAAAGTAGGAGAACATGTAAACCCACTCCTGTTCACGGGCGTTTCCAGAAGGCAAGAGACCCATTCATTCCACAACTATTCACCTACTGCAGGCCGACTGCTTCCTAAGATTTTCTTCAAATGTGTTTCTTCGGGGACCAGGAAGCAGCCACAGACCCCAGCTCTGACCGAGACACAGGACTCGGGAGGTGCCCGAGAAGCCAGCTCACAGGTGCCCTCAGAAATGGAGTGATGGACTACAGCATGTCCAAGAGGACAGAGATACGGTGTTGACTAGGAAGGCAGAGCTCAGAGAGGGAGTCTTCTGTTGACTGCCTTGCGCTGGCTGTGCACACAATGTACGCAACGAGGGCACAGTGAGAGAGAAGGTACCAGGCCACCTGAAAGAGGAACCCGAGCCCTTTCCCCGGCTGCCACGTGACCAGAGCAGTTCCACGACTGGTCTTGCCCCCAAACTCCAACCTTGCTGTAAATCCAGTGATAGTTGGGGGATAGAGGATGTGATAGAAAAGACATGAGCTTTGGGGACAGAAATGTGCTTCAGCCTCAACTTCTCCATTTACCCTTGGTAAGCTTCTTAACTTCTGAGGCTCAGCTGCCTTCATCTGTCAGATGGGGATGAAACGTCAGTTTTTGTAAAGACTACATGTGACAACGTGTATGGAGCCTGACACAGATCAAGTGTTCGGCGAACATTAGTTCTTCTTCTGTCCTCTGTGATACTGATGGGTCTGTCTCAACTCTCTCACATTCGGATAGGCCTGCCTGATGCCCCATATTCCCTGGAGGCCGCTGGGAAATAGGCAACCTCGGGGCCAAGCCCAGAGAGAGAGAAGCAGGGCTCATCGAGCGATCTTCTCCTCCAAACTCTCCTCTTTCTTCCAAATGTGATGAAGACAGCAAGAGAGATTCAGAAGTAAATCCATTCTAACACTTCCAGCCAAATTCTTTCCTGTCCTCATGGAATAAGACTGGAAATAAAAGAACCCACTGGTTTTTTTTTTTTGGCCAAACCGTGCGGCATGTGGGATCATAGTTCCCTGACCAGGGATTGAACACGCGCCCCCCCTGCAATGGAAGCGCGCAGTCTTAACCACTGGGCCGCCAGGGAAGTCCCATAGAACCCACTTTTGAGAGTCATCTGCAGAACCTCTTCCCTCCACTGCCCCCTGCCCCCCTTTCTCCATTTCCAAAAAAGTCAGAATAAAAGATTAAATTCTTAACCCATCCCTCACTTACCTCATTCTAAGTGAGTAGTATATTGAAGGCCTCCAGTAAATCTTTAATCAATAATTCTGCCTTTGCCCTTTCTCCTAAGGGAACTACTCCAAAAAAGGAAGAGGAGTGTAATACCTCAGCAATGACCTTCCAACACTTACTCCATACACATTCATTTGGCCTTAGATGATTAACACTTAAGATGATTCAGGCTGCTTTAGATTTTATTTATATATATATAAAATTCCTAAAATGTTCTGTATATAATTTTTATGGATGAATCATTTTAAGTGCACTAAAAATGCTGGTATTTCAAAACTCAGAATGAACCTCATTATAAAATGAAGGACCTATTATCTAAGTTAAAATGTGCATGTACGTTTGCACATACCAGGAGAAATACCTTGCTTGTATCCTGGTTAAATAGAAAGGACATTTTTTTTTTTAAAAAATGATGGCGGAGAAGGAAGTTAGGGAACGTGGAAGAAGCGAGAACCCTGCAGTGTTGAATTGGAACTGGAAATAGCAATGTGACCTTAGGATTCTGAAAAATTATCTGAGTTTTTAGGGGTACTCAAAGTTGACATGCTTAAACTTCCACATCCAGAGCACACGAGGAGCAGCACATCAGCAGCATGGTGGGGGGCGTGAGGCTGGGGGTGGGAGTAGGGTGA
The DNA here is from genome assembly GCF_008692025.1 of Phocoena sinus. Classification (NCBI taxonomy): domain Eukaryota; kingdom Metazoa; phylum Chordata; class Mammalia; order Artiodactyla; family Phocoenidae; genus Phocoena; species Phocoena sinus. Next base: position 20,937,229 of record NC_045784.1, on the reverse strand, counting down.
AGAGGGAGGGTCGGGGAAGTGACAGCGGTCTGGCAGGTGCCAGGTGGTGAGAGGCAGTCAGGTGCACGTCTCTTCTGGAAATCCACAGAGCTAGACGGCTTTCAGAATTGAAAGGTTTTCAGTTTTAAAAAGAGTACGTGCATCCATTGCGTGAAACAGTCTACTCTACAGACACAGTACAGCTACAGCGCAGTCTGTGAACATCGACACTGAGCAGGGGAAGACCACGGCCCCCAAATCACTGCAGGCCAGGTTTTGCCATGGACTTAGTTTGGGCAGCAAAGGTATAAAAAAAGAACTTCAATTTTTTGAGCTTTTTGGACTTCAGAATTCAGATTAAAAGACTGCAGTCCGGCAGGACAGTAATGCCGAGATCAGATGCCAGAGTTAGACTTGGCTTTGAATCCTGTCCTGAGCATCCACTGGCTTCGTGAACACCGGCAAGTGTCATTACACGTCGAAGCCTCGGTGTAGCCATCTATAAACTAAGAACAGGACCGATTTCGCAGAGGTTGCAGCAAGGGTTAAAAAGCGCTCAATATTTAACACGAACAGGTTCTTAAAACTGAGAAGAGGGGGCTCATTAAATCGCAATCACTAATGATGCCGGCTTGTATAAAGCAGCGCAGCCCAAGGCCATGGGGTGCCAGATCAAACAGTCTGATGCTAAGCCCTGAGAGCGTGACTGCATTCTGGTTCAGCGCGGTCGCCTGTGCTCATTTGATGATTCTACATAATTAAAAAAGGATTAAAGTATGTTCCGTGTCCCTACCATCCAATTTTATTTATTTTAAAATAAAAGGCCTTGGTGTTTCCATTGGTCAACTCTGCATTAACTGGAAGACTCAACTAACTACTAGGCGTGGCCTGAAATAACCAACATTTCAAGGCAGCATTTGATTCTAGGCTTCTTGGATTATCAGCCTTTCATAAACTAGTGTTGAAAGAAACTTTGTCTCTATACCCCCCCACCCCCACCCCCACCCCCACCCCCACCCCCACCCCCGCGGCACTGATTAGACTGCCTCACCTGTGGGAGTGTCTCAACGATTTACTAGAAGAATAGAGAATACTTTCAGAAGTTTGTATTTTTAAGAAAAAGAGTACCTGCAAAATCTCAGGTTTTGCCTCTTACATCCTAATTTAGCTTTAGAGACGAATTCTTTGTACTGATACCTTAATTATACATCAGCTTAAACAGGGGGATAAGTCTTTTTTAGTTAATTAGTAAGCCTAAAGATAAATATGAAATGCCTGATTTGTTTTAACCTTCCTGTGGTTTTCCTCATATAAGTTGAAAGTATTTTATCTTATGTATTAATGTTAAATATTCAGTTTAAATCAAAGGGTTCGAACAATCTTGTTTGTAGTTAACTTACCAAAAAGAAACTTTTGGTTTTAACTGAATGTCCTCTCAAAAGGGTTCTGTTTTTCTAAGGCTTCTGGCATATTGAGTATTTTCCAGTTATTCTTCCCAGTCATTTGACTTCATTTTTTCCCCGCTTACTTGGCTTCTCTGCATTCCTTAATTTTGATTTTCTATTTTTATTCTGCATTTCTCCATATACTTCATCTTATTCAAATTTACCGATTAAAATTTTCCCTAGTATCAGTTCAGAAAAAGATGAAGAAGCAGCGTGTGAGAGGCATGGAAAATTCTGATTTCGTGAACGCAAATAAGTCATTGGCTTAGATACATTTGTGTATTTCTTCAGTTTTTCTTCCTCTTTTGATGACCCTTTAATTCTCTTCTGTTTTGTTTGTTTTTCATACTTGGCCCTTTCATTGAGAAGTCAGAGACAATTACTACATTTGCAAAAGGTACGACTGGCTTTGTCTAGAAAGGTTCTAAATGGCTTTCCAGTTCACCAAGACACAGGATAAACGTTCACAGAAACACAAATGACTTTTTTTTTTAATTGGGGTATAGTTGTTTTACAATGTTTGGTTAGTTTCAGTAGATTCAGAGCGAAGTGAATCAGCCATATGTATACATATATCCCCTCTTTTCTGGATTTCCTTCCCATTTCGGTCACCACAGAGCAGTAAGTATACACAAATGAGTTTTGTTTTGTTTTGTTTTTTCCATAAATGACTTCTGATTTAATACGGGGAGCCCTCTCAGTGATGGTCTCTGATAAGAAAGGCGCATTTGACCAGCCTTCTGAGAGCAAGAGTTCCGACATTATTATTTATACCTGGTTTCCATAGTGGCATATATTTCTGGTGAATCTCTAATCCTCTTTTCGACTAATTTACAGGAAGCAGAAAAAATAATTATTTCTTCGGTTAATGAAATGACCTGACAATGTATCTTATAATTAAAGCAGAGAGCTGAGCACATGCCTCCCAAAAATGCAGTCTCCTGTCTGGATTACTTGAAGGCTAACTTTATCCACATCTTTCAGCTTTAAGGCTTGGTGGGGGATGTTTTAGGAGTGTAAGCAAGGGAATCAGGGAGTGGAAGAGGAGGGCAAAAAATGGAAAAATTACCAGCAAGGCACTAAAACCCAACAGAATGATCAGCTCATTCTGATAATGCTGCTTTTTCTAATTACTGTCAATTAAATGTTTGAGTTTACAATGTATTTTTACCATTAGCCATGTTAATATTGGTAAAATATAACTGAGAAAATAATATTTCAGGGGCAGCTCTTTGATTTTTCTTCAGTGGTATTTATAAGATTTCAATCTTCTGACAACATTGAATTTTAGCATAAGTAATTTATTCTCAAACTTACCAGGACTATAAACAATAATTAATTGAATAGTCCTTCAGAAGACACAACCGTTAAGTGTGAATGGAGAGCTACCAAATGATTGTGAATATCCTTCAAAAGAATCCCCCCTCTTTCTTTAGCTTCATTTATACTTTGAAAGTGTTTGTTTTACTCCATGTCCAGAAATAGTGTTTCACTGCCTGGGAAGTTTAACAGTTTTCCTGTGTTTGGGAAAACTTATTCCTGAATTTAAAGAGATCAAAATAGGTAGTGGGATTGGGGTCTACCAAACTTGAGGCTGCATCCACTCTAGGCCGGCCCATTTGGATTATTATTACTAACAGCGAGCCAGAAACTTCAGAGCCAAAGAGCCAAAGATCAGGTATTTCACATACACCTCATTCCCTATCAAACTCAATGCCCCAACAACATGCAGCTACTACACTATTTCTTTCCGCCCAATGTCTATTTATTAAGTTCATAGATGCTGCGGGTCAGGAATTGAGATAAGACACAGGAGGGAAGGTTGGTCTGGGACCTCAGCTGGGAAAACTTAAACGTTGGAAGAGTGACTGGACCGTGGGGGCTGGAACTATCTGAAGGCTTCCAGCTCACATATCTGACCCTTGGGCCGATTACTTACCGACTGAGACTGCCTACTGAAGCATCGTCAGGTGGCCTCACCATGGGCTTCCTCACAGCATGGCGGCCTTGGGCTGGTTGGATTCCTGTATGGCTTCAGTAAACAAGGCAGAGGCTGCATGGCCTTTTATGACCCAGCCGCAGAAGTCACACAGCTAGTCCCCTTCTGCCATACTCAACTGTTCTAAGCAACCATAGCCTGCCCAGACTCCAGGGGGAAGGGATCAGACCCCCTGCGTTGGTGGAGGGCTGGCAAGGGCACATCATAGAAAAGCCATCTTTGGAAAACACCATCTGCCCCAAGATGTTCATAAGGAGGTGTACAAGATGATCTATTTCTCAAATTATACTTTAAAGCACTCTTCTACTACCTGAATTTGTTTTCTTTGGAGTCACTTTTGGGCCATTTATTTATGTTAGTTTCTCTTGCTGTAGGCTTCCCTCAGATGGCAGGTGATCCTTGCTTGTTCAGTGAGGCAGCCTAAGGACTAAGTGAGTACCCAAAACACCTGATCACATAGGGCTTTTGGGTGGGGTCGTAACACCACACCAGCTTCCCTTATTCCCCTTAAACAGTTCTTTCAGGGTCTTTAGAGAAGAACCCCCTCCTTGCCCTTCACTTGGCCTAGGGGTAAGTGCCTGCCTATTAATGTTCTGATGATCAGGATGGAGGGTAACCCTTCTGTTTGCAGACTTCTGGTTCATTCTCCGGTTTTCACCCAGCCATTCCTACCTCTCACTCCTGCCCTCTATCCCTGGTGCTGCATTACTGAGGTAGAAGCCCCTCCTGGGGCCACAGTGCCTCCCGAGTATGTTCTAGACCCCAGCTATCCAATATAGGAGCCATGAGCCATTAGAGGAAATGTGAATATTCAATTATAATATCAATGATAAATTCGCTGTGATAACTGTATCATGGCTATTAGGAAAGTACTCTCATGCTTAGGATATATATGTAAGTATGTAGAGGTAGTCATTACATCTGCAACTTACTCTCAAGATGGTTCAGCAAAAAAGGTGTATACAGAGAGGGAGGGAAGGAGATACGAATAGGGATGGATGGAAGGGGGAAGAAGCAAATATAGCAAAGTAACTGGTGAATCTAGGTGCTGAACATGGGTATTTACTGTTCTTATCACTTTTCCTGAGGTCTGAAATTTTTCCAAATAAAAGGTTTGGGAGAGACACTGTAAACAACCTAAATATCCAACAATAAGCGAATAGTCAAATAAATTACAATATTGCATATTTACATAGGGATTTCCTATGTAAACTTTAAAAAGTTTTTAAAACTCAACAACAAAAAAAGCAAACAACCCTATCCAAAAATGAGCAGAAGACTGAAATAGACATTTCTCCAAAGACATACAGATGGCCAATAGGCACATGAAAAGATGCTCAACATCACTAATTATTAGAGAAATGCAAATCAAAACTACAATGAGGTATCACCTCACACCAGTAAGAATGGCCATCATTAAAAAGTCTGCAAATGACGAATGGTGGAGAGGAGGTGGAGAAAAGGGAACCCTCGTACACTGTTGATGGGAATGTAAGTTGGTGCAGCCACTATGGAAAACAGTATGGAGGTTCCTCTGAAAGCTAAAAATAGAATTACCATATGATCCAGCAATCCCACTCCTTGGCATATATCTGGACGAAACTATAATTCAAAAAGATACATGCACTCCTATGTTCATAGCAGCACTATTCACAACAGTCAAGACGTGGAATCAACCTAAATGCCCATCGATAGATGAATGGGTAAAGAAGATGTGGTATATATATACAATGGAATACTACTCAGCCATAAAAAGAACGAAATAATGCCATGTGCAGCAACATGGACGGACCTAGAGATTATCATACTGAATGAAGTCAGACAGACAAATACCATGCGGTATCGCTTATATGTGGAACCTAAAATATGACAAATGGGGACTTCCCTGGTGGCACAGTAGTTAAGAATCCGCCTGCCAATGCAGGGGACACGGGTTCGAGCCCTGGTCTGGGAAGATCCCACATGCCGCGGAGCAACGAAGCCCCTGCGTCACAACTACTGAGCCTGTGCTCTGGAGCCCGTGAGCCACAGCCACTGAGCCCGCGTGTCACAACTACTGAAGCCCACGTGTCTAGAGTCCATGCTCCACAACAAGAGAAGCCACCACAATGAGAAGCCCACGCACCACTACAAAGAGTAGCCCCCGCTCGCAGCAACTAGAGAAAGCCCACACACAGCAACAAAGACCCAACGCAGCCAAAAATAAATGAATAACTTTTAAAAATATGACAAATGAACCTATCTACGAAATGGAAACAGACTCAAGGACATAGAGAACAGACTGGTGGTTACCAAGGGGGAGGGGGTTGGGGGAAGGCTGGAGTGGGGGGTTGAGGTGAGCAGATGTGAGCTTTTATACATGGAATGCATGAACAACAAGGGCCTACTGTACAGCACAGAGAACTATATTCAATAGCCTATGATAGGGACTTCCCCTGGTGGCCCAGTGGTAAAGCATCTGCCTTCCAATGCAAGGGACATGGGTTCAATCCCTGGTCAGGGACCTAAGATCCCACATGCCGCGGGGAAACTAAGCCCGTGCGCCGCGACCACTGAGCTTGCGCACCTCAACAGAGAGCCTGCGTGCCGCAAACTACAGAGCCCACGTGCTCTGGAGCCTGCGTGCCACAACTAGAGAGAGAAAACCCGCATGCCACACCTAGAAAGAAGTCCGCGTACCTAAAGCAGCCAAAAAAAGAATAAAAGAAAATAAATAAAAGTAAATATTAAAAAAATCCTATGATAAACCATAATGGAAAAGAATATTTTTAAAAAGAATGTATATATGTGTAACTGAATGACTTTGTTGTACAACAGAAATTAACACAACATTGTAAATCAACTATACTTCAATTTTTAAAAAATAAAATGAGTTTTTAAAGAAAAAAGCAGTCTTCTGAAAAAGGTCTTCCTATAACTAGAGCCGTTCTATTATTTTAAAGAAAAACACCCCACTAGAGCCATTCTATTCTAAAAACAAACAAACAAAAATCTCATACAGAACGTGCTACTATATGCAGAACTTCCTAATGGGGGCTGAAGCCCATGCTACCCTTCATGTAATGGTTTTTGATGCTCTTGTAAGAAAAGGGGATACAGGGTGATCACGACAGGGTTCTTAATTAAGGTAAGTGAGGGTTACTGGATCCTCCCCTGAAGGAGATCTATGTCTGTGCTGAGGGAACATGAGCGACAGCCACTAGTACCTTGATCCTCTCTCTTTAGAGATCCTATTTGTTGACTCTTTCGAAATATATGTATCCACGAACAGATTGGTGAGAAACCTGCCCCTCTGTGTGCCAGATAAGGCCAAACCAAGTTGTGAGTAGATTTCACCATGGGCCCACAATTTGTGCCCTTGGCTTGGGCAACCCCTCTGTCATCACCCCCAGTCACTGAGGTCTATGTCCCATGGATCCCAAGATTCCTCAAAAAACTGAACAGTCCATCAGCACAATACCTGGCACACTGTAGGTGTTTAATATTTCCTGATTAGAACTGAAAATTAAAATACCTACTAAGTTTCAGTATAAACTTACAATAGCAAATAAAATTCAGGGGTTCAAGATGACATTTGCTGGTAATGGTAAATTCCTCTAATAGATCACTTCATTCCGTATATCTGGTAAGGGGTATTCCAATCCTTATAGTTAGGGGAAGAAGAGCCAAAAGGTAGACAAGGAAGGTGATGATAAAGTGACAGTAATTGTCAATATGGTGTGTCAGGCCAGCGAGTGGACAGAAAAGGCAAGGATGTGTTGAGAACTGACATCACAAATAGAGCTTTGGCCAGCTAAAGCGTATGAGTAAAACTCACAGCCAAAGCCACCACACAGATCCACATCACCCTAATTCCAGAAAGGAGTTTAGGATCTAGTCCTAACGGTGGATTACAGAATGTCTTGTTGTCATGGAAGCAGGAACAGTTAAGTAAACACCACGCTGTACTCATCCTTGAGGTTAATTGAGGCAAAACCTTAAGTTAACCATTACAGTGAATGAAGACGATCCAAAGCCAGTCACGCTCAAAGCACAAACGAGCTGAAAGTGCTACGTTTCTTGGAAAATGATCAGTTTATATGGCTGGGACCTTCAGCCAACAAACTTTAAGATAATTAACATTCAAGGTTAAGAGCTCCCTATGCAGTTTTCATTCTTAGCAGGAAGCTGACTTTGTCCAGGATAATGCTGTGTCACTAACTTCCCATAACAAAAGCACAGCCAACATCTACTGAGCACCTACCATGTGCCATGCGCTGTGCTGCATGTTCTCGAGTTCATGGGTGCAACAGGCCTATGATTCGATGCTATCGTTTCCATTTTGTAGATCAGGACATCGAAGTGTAGTGGGATTAAGTGATTTGCCCAAGCTCGCACTGGTGGTAGGCACCAGAAACCGAGCCTTGAGTACAAGTCCACATAGACCCGTTAATCATATTTCCAGAGAGAGACAACAGGCTAACAAGACAATAAACTAACAAGTGTGGGTCCTCAGAATAAAAATTGTTTCTAGTGTAAGTAAATGAAGGAGGTAGCAATCTGATAGCTCCGAAATGATAAGACTAGACAAACATCAGATTATGCAATTTCCAGATTGTCTAAAAGAACAAATTTAGACAAGACCCCAAGCATTACTAATAGAGACTCTGTTTGCTAGAAAGAATTGCACTGTGGCAAATGGTATATTATGTGGTAAGAAATGGTATGTTAAGTCGAAAGAAAAAAGCATACGTTTAAAAGCTCAATCGACCTGCATTTTAACCGTGGTTTTGCTCCTAACTTTGCTTAGGCAAGATACTTAAATTGTCTGAGCTTCAGCGTCTTCATCCAAAAAATGGAAACATCTGTTTCACCTGGATGCTGTGAGAATTACAGCTACATCTGACTACTATTGTGTCTGGTGGAGAGTGGTACACAAATATAAGTTCCCTTCACCTCCTAGAAAGAATAACTTCTGGTTCACTTTGGAAGAGGCAGCCAAGATGTTAGGTCAACAACTAGCTGATGCTTTGGGCAGTCTCTTCATTACTCGGGGCTTCTACTTTCTCATGTGTAAACTGAGGAGGTTGGACAGATGATCGTTAAGCTCAGGATCCCACTGAATCAATCTATGAGGATAAGATTCTGGTTTGTACACTTTACAGTTATTTATCCTACACCAACCTTGCCTAATGTACATTCTGGGACAACTCTGGAGAGAGCACTGCTAGGAGTGAGTAGCCAATGAAAGGAGCTAGAAATCAAAAGAGTACATACATTCTAGTGGTTTTCTACCAAAAAACTAAGAAAGAAACAAAGAAAGCCTCCAAGGATGCTCTGGATAAAGGACAATTGGGTTAACACTTCACACATACCCAGAAACCACCTCTATTACACGAACCTCCAAGGGAGAGGTAGAGAAAGCATGACACAAACTCATGGGATACATACATTCTGGATAGCCAATATATATATTGACATATTTGTCTCAACTTCTCATTTATCTATAAGCCCCTCAAAGGCAGAAACTAAGCCTCGACAATCCCCCAATGCTTCTCAGTTTCCACTCCGTTCCGAATCCAGAAAGTTCAACGAATGCTGATGGACTCCTGGGAATTCCCTGGCGGTCCAGTGGTTAGGACTCAGTGCTTCCACTGCTGAGGGCCCAGGTTCAATCCCAGGTTGGGGAACGAAGATCCCTCAAGCTGCACGGCGCGGCCAAAAAAAAAAAAAAAAAAAAAAAAAAAAAATGCTGATGGATTCCTAAACTCCTTAAGTGTTAACCTTCAGCATCTCACAGACTTTATCTCCTAAAGTGGTTCACAGCTCTTGGGCAAAATTTTTACCAGATCTAACGCAGTTCTTAACTCTGGAAGCACATTATAGTCAGCTGGGTAAGTCAAAAATACCAGCACCTAGACCCTACCTTCGGAGACTGATGTAATTGGCTTCTAGAGGGTGAGGGTGGGGGGACAGGTGGCACTAGCTTTAGAAGCTCCCCAGATGATTCTCACAAGCACCCAGGACTGAGATCCACTGACTAGCATCTAATCACAGGAAATTCAACAAGGGAATAAACCAAAGAACTCCTCAGGCTCAGACAGTGGCTATTAAGCATCCCCAACTTTTTCACTGACCCATCTATTTTTAGTCTCCATTTTCATGTTTGAGTTTTGTTTCAGCCTCCTAGGAAACTGACCACACTTGAGTGCATTACATGACCAATATAGGAACGTTAATATAGCAATGACACTTTGCTTTCTATTTCTTCTCAGAAGAGGAGAAATTAACCAAATTTATACAAAGTGCACAGTCAAGTATTAAGGAGCATCTGCTACCAACCTTAAGGAAACACTGTACTCTTCTAGAACAGATCCAAGGGAAGGTTCAGGTAAACCCTGAGTATGCTCTGGTCAATGAAGATGTAATAATATGTTGGGAAAAGATATGTATGTTACATGTTTCAAAGGGCCCTACTGTCTTCCGGCCAACAACACATGGGAATACTTAACTTCATGCTTTGAGAAAATGTTAAGAGATACGTAGCAATTTATTCCCAACAGTGAAACTATTATATACTGACTTCCATGCCCTAGTAAGAAAGAAAGAAACACTCGTACAACTCAAATGTTTGAGTGGAATCAGAGGTCAAGTCTAAGACTGAAAATAAAATCACAACTGCTTGGATGATGCTTAGGGAAATAATCTACCAAGTTAGAACCCCAAGTATTCAATCACAGGGAATGTAAATATCGACCTGTGTAATATATAATAAATAGTTTGCTGTAATTTCTGTGCCATTCATTATAGCAGAAAGAATAATCTCAGTCAAGATGAGACAATGACTAGGAAAGGAGTTCTCCTCGAGGGATATGAAAGGCAATCAAACCCAGCTCTGCCACAAATATGGCGAAACGGGCTACCTGAAGATGCTTCCAGGCTAGTTTCAATAAATGCCAGGTACCCCATCCACAGTTCCCTTAGCACATTTTCTATAAGTTTAGCTAATTTACCAAGAAGAATAAGTGGGCAAGAACAGCGAGAATTTCTAAACATCTAAACTAATAAATAAGGAGCTGCCATCACCAAATTTTAACAGAAATTACAATGCAAAAGTTAGCATATGATATTTAGTTGAAATCAGAAAAGTTGTCCTTTTGGAGAGAATCCACAAATATAAACTATTCTGTGAACTTTGCGATAAAACAGCAACAAGACAGAAAGACGTGAGGTCTTAATAGTTGCTGCTATGCAAATGGACAGCAGAACAGAGTAAAAGTGAGTTGACTGCAAACGTCCCAACAGAGATGGCAACAAATTCCAGAGGGATTTAGTGACAGTTTACATACTGCTCTAGGTGATAAATCTGACCACGATAAAAGCATTGCAAATGACTGGGTATATTAAAACTCAGACTGTGCACTAAATAAAAAGGAAACCAATAATCAGTGTCAACATATGTGAATATATGGGCAAAAGATGTAACGCTATCACCAAAAAATGGATGGAAGAATTAGAGGTGATATTCTTTCCGAACGCCTTTAGTTGTATACTTTGATAATTACTTTACCAAAGAAGGGAGCACAAGAGGAAACAATAGATATACAGCACAATAGCTTACTATGCCAAGTAGACACAGGGAGTGCATGCAAATGATTAAAACTCCCGAGTCCAGTTACTAAATGGTCAAGGGCACTTCACACACAACAAAATGCACAAAATAAACCCACAAGGGGAAAAATAATAAAACTTTTAGCTTCTATGTTACCTATTATACAATTGAAGTCATAAAACCTCATTTTGGCAGGGCTGTGGAGAAACCGGTACACTTAAACTTTGGTGACAGCCCTAGAGATTAAAGCTATAAAATCCCTCCAAGCCTTTCACATGGTAATTCCACACAGGGACACATACCCTATAGGTAAGCCACCGATCACCTGGAAAAGTCTTAGCTACCCCAAAAGTCACACTCCAGATAGCCAAGTTTTACTGTTACTAGCATGCGGGACAAACAAAGCTTTATCACTGAAATGCCAATTAACAGCAATCACTGCACACTTCTTGAACAGGGAGCCAAACTGTCTCAGACTAGAGGTCCAAACTTTCTGTAAAGGGCCAGATGGTAAACATTTTGGCTTTGTGGGCCAAATCGTCTCTGTGGCAACTACTCAACCCTGCTGTTGCAGAGGTACAGAAGCCACAGACGCTATGTAATGAATGGGCATGGCTGTGGTCCAATAAAACTTTATTTACAAAAATAGGTGCTGCCAAAACCCAGAGCACATGCAACACAAAGACTGAACGCTAATAGAAACTATCAACTTTGGGTGATAATGATGGATCAGTGTGGGTTCATCAGCTGTAACAAATGTCCCACACTGGTGTATGGGAGTTCCCTGTACTTTCTGCCCATATTTGCTGTGAACCTAAAACTACTCTTAAAAGTACAGCCTGTTAATTGTAACACAAAAACAGGTGGCTGGCCCTCGGGCTATAGTTCGATAACCTGTCTTAGACTATGGCATTCAAAAAAAAAAAGGATTTGCCCAACTCTGGAATCAGATAATCATGGAAGTAAAATAATAGAATGCACATAAAATTTTCCATTTTATGAAAATTTACGGTGATATTTTCTGATTCCATCCAGTAATAAGACCATGGTTTCCCAAATCTTGCCAACAATCTGATCAACTTCCCGAAGTTTAATGGGACGAAACCACTCAGTCATCAAGAGGTCAGGACGTGTGGCCATGTCTCCCCTTCAGAAGCACACAAAACTGCCAAGAGAACGAACAAAGCTGGAACTACACCTTAAACGCTCAGAGCCTGATAAACCAGGTTACGTTGAAATCCAGTCATATCAGATCTTTAGGGCCCAAAAGGCCAATTCTTTCTTTAAATTTAAATATTGATCAAGGTGCATTAAGCCACATTAGATACCTTTACCCTAAATGAAATTGTACTCTTCCCCTTTAATTCTGAATCATTAGCTTCTGTCTCTAAACAGATTAGTCTAATTCTTGGCAACTCCTCACAGAAGAACATCATCTCTTACAGAAAAGGTGTGTCACGTACATATATGTAAAGGTACAAAATGTACACACTCAGAAACAAGATGCCACTGCTTCTCTCTTTTCCTAACACAATTAAAAAAAAACAAAACCCAAAAAATCTCCTCATTTTCTCCAGAAACAAAACCACTCTTCTCCCCAGTAGTAATCAGGCTTTAAGGAGCGGGACTTACAAACTCCAGGCTTTCCGAAGAGCAGTCATTTGCAACCAAAGTCAACTTCGCAGTGGATACTGGAATCTTAAAATACTTTCTAAAGGAAAACAGAGGGCAGCTGGGCCTTCAAACCTCAAGAAGAGTAAAAACAGGGAAACTGGTTGCTTCCAATAGCTAAAGGCTCCAAGGTTCAGAGAACCAGTGTAATTATGACAGAAATCTTTTCTGTGAAAAGAAGACAGAGTTCTCAGACAACCTACTGTCAGACAACCTATCTTCTGGTGGTTTTATTTCAGAGATGCTATATTTAAATGTGGGGACATTACAGAAGTTTAGACCTATATAACAACTGACTAAATTAAAGTGACATGTTTAACAACCTTTAAATGGAGTCAATAATCACCACTTTATGAAGCGCCCACTCTGGGCAGAAAGCAAACAGCCGAGGAAGCTGTGAAAATGGTACAAAGAACAGGTGAGTGCCTACCCTCTGGAAAGAGACAGTTTAGAATAAAATCAAAGAACAGGAGCCAGGAGCAAATATGTTTAATACAAGTGCAGCTGTGCAAAAGATGAGTGCAAAGCAACTGGGAAATAAAACAGAAAGTCAGTCTGTAGGGAGCGGATCAGAGTGATTAATGAAGGAACCCGAAGTGGACAGGGTAAAGCTGAAAGATGAAAAGCATGTCCAGATGAAAATGTGAATCATTTCCTATGAACTCATTCAAGATTCAGACGGTTCTATCTTTAAGTTATATCATACAGTCCAAGTTCTCCTTTTCTTACATCACTAAGAGAACTTTAAATTCTTAACAACCACGTAACAGAAAGACCTCAAGCTTTTGCAAACATCACAAAGAACCACGGTAACGTTAACTGCCATTCAAAGACAGTTAATTGGTCCAAAACTCCTGAGAGCAACAGGTTTACAGGAAAAAAAGAGTAAAAGTTAAACTGAGAAATAAAATCAATAAATGTTTATTCTGAACATTAAAATGTGATACTTCTATAACTCCTTATTAGGAGTTAATATATCATTGTCCAATAGAAACCTGTGAGCCACACAAGTTAATTTTAAACTTCCTAGCAGCCATGTGAACATAAAAAGAAACAGGTGAAATTTTTGATGTTTTATTTAATGCAACATACCCCCAAAATTACCATTTCAATGTGGAATCAATACAGAAACATACTGAGATATTTTAGTATTTTTTATATTAAGTCTTTGAAATCCAGTGTGTCATACTTACATCTCAATTCAAAAGCTAAATTTCTAACAGAAATAATTGGCCTATAATTAGATTTCATCAAATTTACAGTTAAGGTAGATTCACATATCCGAACTGTTCTAAACATACTTAAAAGTTTTCCAATTAACTGAATCAAGTGTCACTTTTAAGTTTAAATGTAAGTTAAATCAATTCAGTTTCTCAGTCACAATAGCCACATTTCAAGGGCTCAATAGGTTCAGCTGGCTAGTGGTGACCATACTGGACAAAGAAAGTCTAAATAAATCAGTAGAAAGATAATCCCTGGAACCCAAAATTCCAACCTAATTACTGAAAGAAATATAACAAAACAAAGCAAGATATATAATATGGTAGAAAAATTACAGGTATTAGAGACATAAAGTGAAAGAAAATTATAGATGTTTATCGTTACAGATGACAGATCTGTCATATCAATAATATAAAGTGGTTAAACTTAACCACGTAAAAGAAAAAGTTTGACTCACAAAGCAAAACCCAGCTTTATACTACATTTCAAGAAATTCAGAAATGCTCTAGCAGAAAATGAAAACAAGAGGCAGATAGGGCTCCGGATCTCAATGTCACGTAAGGATGAATCCAGGCCAAAAAGCACTGAACTAGTCAAAGGGCAGCACTCTGTACCCTAAAGCGTGCATCTCGAAATGACAGTTAAGGATGTCTAAGCAGCAAATGCAACATTAACAGGCACAAAGCAAAAACCATAGGCAATATCTGGAGAAATAGAATCGGATTATTAGGAGACCTGAACTTCTTTTGACCCATGACAGATCCAGTAGATTAAAAAAAGCAAAGGTATAGAAAACTCAAATAAAATAATTAATATGGTAGATTTGATATATGAAGCTCTGTAACCTGAGAAGACAACATAACCTTCTTTTTGCTGCCCAAGGAACAGTGACAGGAAATGAACACAGATTGGACTACAAAGCAAACATCAATAAATTAAAGAAATGATTCCGATAACATTCTCTGATCACAATGCAGCAAAAGTAAAAATCAACAAAATTAAAATACAGGGTGCACTTCTACTGGATATTTAAAAACTCAAGTCTTGGGCTTCCCTGGTGGCGCAGTGGTTGAGAGTCCGCCTGCTGATGCAGGGGACACGGGTTCGTGCTCCGGTCCGGGAAGATCCCACATGCCGCGGAGCGGCTGTGCCCCGTGGGCCATGGCCACCGAGCCTGCGCGTCTGGAGCCTGTGCTCCGCAACGGGAGAGGCCACAACAGTGAGAGGCCTGCGTACCACAAAAACAAACAAACAAACAAAAAAACTCAAGTCTCGGGACTTCCCTGGTGGCACAGTGGTTGGGAGGCACCTGCCAATGCTGGGGACACAGGTTCGAGCCCTGGTCCGGGAAGATCCCACATGCCGCGGAGCAACTAAGCCCATGTGCCACAACTACTGAGCCTGCGCTCCAGAGTCCGCGAGCCACAACTACTGAGCCCGCGAGCCACAACTACTGAGCCCGTGTGCCACAACTACTGAAGCCCGTGCGCCTAGAGCCCGTGTTCCGCAACAAGAGAAGCCACCGCAGTGAGTAGCCCCCCGCTTGCTGCAACTAGAGAAAGCCCGCACGCAGCAACGAAGGCCCAACGCAGCCAATAAATAAATAAATTTATAAAAAAATAAAATAAAATAAAACTCAAGTCTTAGTTCACATAAGAATAAAAACCTGAAGATGCAGAAGAGCTGGGAAGAAAAAGCATCAAACACTATACACATCAGCTGCTAAAGCAGTGTTCAGAGGAATGCCTGTAGCCTTAAATACTGAAATAAACAAAGAAGAAATGAATTTTGCCATTCAAAAAGAAAAAAATAACACTGAGCACATGAGGGGGAATTAATAAAATCAAAGTAGACATTAATGAACTAGAAAACAAAAGTCATAAAGCTAATAAGTGGATCCAATCATATAAACCAACAACTAATCTAATCACAAAAGAGGGGGAGAATATAGAAGGAACAAAGGAGGATCAGCCACAGAGAAAATTAAGACTAATTACTATCTCAGTTTGCAAACTGGCTTTAAAACCTTGATGACTAGGATAATTTTCTAGAGAAATACATCAAAATGGATTCTAGAAGAGATAGAAAATCTATCCAGATCAATACCACAGACTAGAGAAACCTGTCAAAAAGCAACAGTCCCCAAGACACACTAGGTTTAAAAGGTTTCATGGGTGGATTCTACCAGATCTTTGAAGAACACATAGTTCAAAAGATAAACTGGTCTTAGTGCAGAAAAAAATGTATTTCTTCTGAAACAAGCATGACATTGATAAGAAAATCTAACAGACTGCACATACACACAACACCCACAGACAAACAGCACGCGCAGATCAATATAATGAACCCAGGAATTCATCAAACTATTCTCTCTAGTACTGTATATGCTTCAAATTTTCCATAATAAAAAGCTAAAGGTAAAATATTTTACTCTGTAAAAATACTGAATCACTATGCTGTACACCTGAAACTAATATAATCTTATAAATCAACTATACTTCAATTTAAAAAATTTCTTTACTCAAGGAGAAAAAAATTTTATCTAGATACACTTCTTCACTTATCAAAAGTTTGACAACAATGTGGTAAAAGTGTAGGAAAATAGGTACTCTCAGAAACTTCTAGTGAGAGGATAGACAGACAACCTCGATGGAAGGCAATTTGACAATATTTATCAAAATTTCAAAAGCACATAGCCTTTGGTGTAGAAATGCCATGTTTAGGAATTTGTCCTATATATATACTCACACACGCATGAAATGATGAATGCAGTAATTCAGTGTAGCACAGGCTGTCATAGCAAAGATTGGAAACAACCTACTAGCCGTCAACAGAGAGTTGGCTAATGACTATAGTACACTCATATAAACAAATTCTCAGAAGCCATAAAAAAGAAAAAGGAAGTCCTGCAGTTACGATATGGAAAGCTGTCTAAGGAATGAAGTTTCAAAAGGTACAGACAAAAGTATTACAAGTTGCCATTTATTTTAAAATGGGGAGGCTAGTGGACAAAAGTAGGAAGCTGACTTTTCTATGTCCTTTCGTACCTTTTGAATTTGGAACCATGTAACTATAATCTCAGACCAAAAAGAATCTCTTTTTTTTTTTTAATCTCACCTTTCACAGCGCACTATTGCCCTTATAAACTCATGATCCATTTAGAACGCTTGCTATTCTTGTTAAACTTGCTAACTGTGTGCAAGGCCATGTTTCAAGTAAAGATTGAGCTCAAGAAAACTCTTCTTATTTTAAAGGGCATAGAGAAATATGGCCCACAGATGAAAGGGGGACAACTCTAGATCCAGAAGATCATCTAATTAGTGGTTCTCAACCCTGGTTATGCTTAAGAACAACCAAAAATACCAATGCCCCCCCCCCCCCCGAACATTTATAGTAAAGTCTGGAGGATTGGGGCACGGGCATGAAGACCATGCAGGCATCTAAATGCTTTACAGCAGTAGTCTTCAACAGAGGGTGATGCATTTTGCTCCCCTGGGGGACATGGCGGTGTCTGGAAACATGTTTGGTTGTCACAACTCATGGGTGGAGGGAGTGTGGTGGGGGGCGGGGTGTGCTGCTGGCATCTCGTGCGGAGAGGCCAGGGGTGCTGCTTTCATAAACCTCCCACAACGCACAGGACAGCACCCCTCCTCCACCAAACAATGACCTGCCCCAGAAAGTCAAGAGTGCTGAGATTGAGCAGGCCTCATTTCAAATAAAGTCACTGCTTCTGGAGTAACACGCAGTTTTAGCCTTCCCTCTTAAACAAGGAAGATCATCTCATTTACTAGTGCGGATACATTCGCAAAAGAAAGCTGTTTCAGTGCCCACAGAAACCACAATTTGTTGATGCGGTTCTAACAAATACTGTAAACGTGAAATTCCGTGGATATTCTTTCTCTGGTCCCTGTCCAGGTATTCTAGTCCAAAACTTCGGTCCCGTTTGCAAAGCAGCCAGGGAGAACGTCACGAAGTGGCAGTCTGTGGGTCAACATAGCTCACGCGTCTGTTCTGTTTGAGCCCTAGGTCTTGAAAGTATACTGAATCAGCGCCGGTCAGCTTGCCCCTCCGGAGCCAGCATATACGGGGTGGACGGGGCTGCCACGGCCCCCCACCCCAAGCTGGCTTCGCGTAGTCATCTGCTGCTCCCACTCAGGGCCTGTAAGCACTGGAGGTGGCCCTCCCCTGCAGTGTTCTCCAATCATTCAGGGGCATAAAGCCTCTTTACTCTTCTTCCTTCTCACCTTAAAAATATCCCCACACCCTTGCTGAATTCTCAAACTCCCGCACCACTTGCCAAAATCGGACTTCTATCCAGAGCTGGAAGAACCAAGAGAAAGGGAGAAGTCGAAATGGCCTTTGTGTGACAACCCTCTTCTAGTTGTTGGCATTAAAGATAGACTGCCTGCCACCTGATTCGTCTCTGGGCATTACAAATGAGCCTTGAGTTTCTAGCACATTCCACTACAATTATATATAGCTCTTCTGTGAGCTTCCTTATAAGGAAAAGACTTCAATTATTAGGCTTCTTCCATTATCCTAGATTAGAGTATCCCCTCCACTCTTCCCAAAATAGGTCAGAAGGCTTTTACAGGAAATACCTATCCAAAGATTTGGTAGTTTTCTTTTAAAAAGCTCATCCCTTTTCCTTGGAAATTAGGATCACACAGTTTGGGAACTGTGCTTTAGAGATGACCTTATACAATCCACGTGTTTTATTGACGGGGACAATGAACCCCAGTGAGGTTCAGTCACTTAGCCAAGGCCAGGCTCCTGAGTCAGTGGCAGAGCAAGAATTAGAACATTTCTTGCCAGATAATGGTCCCATGGGTTTTCCACGATAACACTATGCCCCACTGTGGTTTTCCTACTCAAATAACATCTCTGCCAAGACACCTATTAACATGGTAGATATTAGCTGCTATAGAAATAAATCAACCAAAATTTCGCCAAGCTATGAGAGCTATCACTTCAACTTCGAGGGTGGAAGGAAGGAACTGGGAGTCTCTGGATTCTTTCTGCTCCTTTTATTGTGAATTAACCTGTCTCAGTTTACCCCAATGAAAAGTCGATACCTTCAGAATCTCTCTAAACCATAAATTAGGGACAGAATGTTGCTATTTATAGCAACAGCGACATTTTCTTTCTAAACTCTGAAGTCGGGGGGCTGCCTCAAACCTCTAAAATTCTCACAAGTGGCCACAGTTGGTAAAGTAAAACTACTGAAAAGCTTCTGGGACTGAAGTTTAAGATGCAAAGATCAACATGTCACTGAACCCTGACTTTCCTCATCATTTGCTGGCAAACTGGTTTCTTAAAATTTAATTTGCTCTCAACTTTAACCTATTCCTCTCTTTCTATCCTAACTTAAGTATGGACAACATCACATGGTGCTTACTGGGTCTTCCCCGAATGTGCTACCTACTCTGCACTTAGGTTTTTATGCCTACCTGACACCATCTTTTGACATTTACTTAAAAGTCATTAAACGACCAGCCGCCCCATTATTTCCCCTCGAGAGCTTAGAACATCTTTGCTGCTCCATTTTCTTTTCCTTCCAGGATGCCGCGTTCCCTCCTGATAGCTGGGTGCGCACGTCTGTTTTAATACTTTCAGGTGTTTCACAACCAGCTGCCTCGCATTCACCCAACTTAGAGGATTCCCTCCGCGCTTGAAACGGCACCACTCTGGGGAAACACGATCCAGTTAACAGAAGGTCGTGGAATCTATTCCCATCTCAGCTAGGCCTCAGGCAGGGTGGGGGCCGGGTCTTCTGCGCTCCCACCTCAATTCGTGGAAGCTGCCCACCGTCCCGCCTGACAGGGGAGAAGGTGGGACACAGAAGGAGAGGCGCGGCGAAAGGTGCTGGCACGAGACCCTGCTCTGACGCTAGGAGCCCACACGTCCGCTCCTCCCAGAATCTAAGGCTTTTGCAGTCCAGGCCTCTAACTGCTTTAACACAGCACGAACGAGACAGCAGTTCGAGTCCTGGCGCTCCGGCCAGACAGGAGTACCTTAAGAGCAGAAAAGGAACAAAATACCATTGCATAATTTATTCGACCTCAAAGTGTTTCTAAACAGCTCTTACCCAATCCAAAAAAAAAAGAATCTAAATATTAAAACGTTCAAAATCCACCCACACTCCGCTCCGAAGTTTTAAGGGCGGTGAGGTCTGTGTCAAGTAGATTTGAAGCTAACGACGGCAGCTTTGGAGAGTCCCGCCCGGAATGAGGCTCCTCGGATGCGGTTTCTGTGTCTCCGGGTAAGCCCCCGGCGGGTGTGCGGGTGCCAGGCCATGCCCCTCTGCGCCCCGAAATCCGAGCCCCCGGGCATCCCGGAGCCCCGCCCGCGGTTCCAATGGACTTTGCCCGGAGGCGGCGGAGACCTGCGGCGGCGGGCCCGGAAGGCAGCGGCCCCACACCCCGGGGCCGTGGGGACCGTGGCGACCCGCGGCCCCACACTTACCGAAGTCCAGGAACTGCTTGATGGAGAGCGGCGATGGCGAGAAGCGGGAATAGCGCTCAATCTGCTTGGGCACCGGCTGCTTCAGCAGCCACCGGAACAGCCGCATCCTCGTCAGGGCAACGCAGAGACCAGTCAAGACGCTCAAGCGGCCGCAAAGGCCGGTGCAGCCGAGCCGCGCGGATTAGGCAAGTTCGTCAAGCGCGCACCCTGGCCTCCGTCTCGGCCTCGGCGACGCGGGTGCAGCCGCCGCAGCAGCACCAACAGAACCACCAGCAGCTCCCGTGCCTCGGCCGGCCGCCCGCCCGCGGCTTCCCCAGGCCCCGCCCACGGGGGCGGAGCCAGCCGCCGTACGTACGCGGCGCGCGTGGGGCGCGAGGGGCGCGCGGCCGCACGCGCTGGCTGCTGATTGGCCGCTGCCGCCCTCGCTTTCTTTTGCCGGAGTGCAGCCGGGGGCGCCCCCCTCCTTCGCTCCCGGGACCCAGACAGGCCCAGCAAGTGCATCTACACCCGGTCCCGTCCCAGGTTAGGTCCTCCGCGGCCGAAAGGTGGCGGAGGTACAAGGGGACTGGGAGGAGATCCGGGGCCCTCGCCCGGAATCCGATCCGAAGCGCTGCTCAAGGCCCCTCTCCACCGAAGGCACCTCTTCCGGGAGGCCTTCCCTGGATCAGCTGTTACACTTCAGAGTATTTGTTGCGTCTTGACACTTTTAAATCTTCTGTTTACCACTTAACTATACTGGCTGCTTCATGCCCTCCACCACAGCCACCACCGTTGGGCAAAAATAAACTCACTGGTTCGGATTCCTGCCTGCCCCTCACCATTGGACGGGATTCACTGTAATGTCACTCTCTGTTTCATACCCGCCCCCCCCCCACCCGCCTGGGCCAACTCCTTTGGGCAAGATTAATTGTTACGTCACTGACTGTTTCATGCCACCACCGCCATCACCACCATTGAACGGGGTCAATTATAAGGTCAATGGCACTTCATTTAGTCCCTCCCCCTCTCCCCCCCTCCCCGTGAACTCCCACTAACACCACTGGGCAGGATTAATTGTAGGGTCACTGTCTCTTTGTTTCATGTCACACCCCACCCAACCGCTACCATTGGAAAGGATCAAATTTAAGGTCTTAGGCACTGTTTTCATACCCCCTCACCTCCACCACCACCATAGGACAGCCCCCTGACTCTTTTTCATGCCTCACCACCACCAGCACCACTACTTCTGGACAGGAGTCTGTGCTTACACTATGTATTACACTTACACTATGTTAGGTATTGTTTGTATAAGAGTGAACTTGAACTCAGGGCTCAATATATGCAATCATTATTTCCTAATGTGAAGGTATGAAGTACAGCTTGCTTTAACTATTTCCACCAAACCTTGCTTTATTTTTGGCAACGTATAAACATCAACTAAATGAAAGGTAGAATGTTCTCTGAGGAAAGGTAAAAATGTAATTGGAAACCACTCCTTTGGTCTGATTGGACTGGTTTTCTCAGTGAGTAAGATTATTGGTGTGTAGCTATTTAGCTTTTGTGCCTTCATTGGGTTTCTGTGCACCCAATTCTTTGCTTAATGCTTGCACCTCTACTCTGAACTTAAAGAGAAAAGTAATACGTACACTCAAAGACATCCACTGGTCCTCCCTCACTTTAGATTTTCAAGTACATCTTGGTCATCTTGGTGGTGGTATGGTATGTAGACTACCATGTCTTTTCAAAACAAAAAGCTGAACAAACATACCAACAACCTCTTTAACCAAGAGCTTTGCCAGAAGAGCTAAGCAATCGTGTTGGTGTGCATGGGCAGACGAAAAGACCTGTGGCCTGTGATTCCTCCAATGACTTTCTCGGGTGCTACCAGGAAGCATGTTGTACTTGGTGGCAGTTGTGGGAGTCGATGAGCAGGAAGAAGTTGAATATCGATGGAGAGGGGGGTTTTTCCCAACCTAAGCCGCAAATCGCTGCTGATCTTTCTGAGCTTGGAAAGACTTGTTTCACTCCTTCCTTTTTTACTGAACAAAATGCTACTTTAAATCTATGTATTCTGATTTACTGAATTGTCATGTGCCTAGTTTTATTAATCTTTCTCCAAAAGGTGGCAAAGTCTTAGAAGTTGGGAACAATATGATAGAGCCTGGTATAATAGAAATTGTGCTGGTCCAGGGCTCAAATGACCCAGTCCTAAGCTTGGTTCTTTTATTAACTAGCTGTGTGACCTTAGACAAGTCACTTAGCCTTTCTGTGTCTGTGACTTCTTATGTCAGATGGGGCTACCTGATTTCTCTCCCTGGCATTTGTGACAATCAAATGAAATAAATATTTAATACAAACACAAGATATGGTTGTACCTCTTTTATCCAACTATTTATTTATTTAAGCTAAAAGTTTCATGTTAACTGGCAAAATCCAGAAGCTAAACCAGTGGGTTGATTTCAGTGCTGATTGTAGTTATAAAAGAAGGATCTTGAGAGAAATAAATAGATCTTGATGAACTTTTTTCAAATATTTGTACACACCAAGGTCTTGCCCAAGCCCTGCTCCCAGTGGCTCTCAAAGTGAGACCCCTGGGTCCAGCAGCAGGAGTGTCACCTGGGAACTTGTTAGAAATGCAAACTCTTGGACCCCACCCCAGACCTACTGAATCAGAAACGCTGGGGGTGGGGCCTGGCACTCTGTTTTAGTAAGCTTATGGGGGTTTCAAAGATATGGCCACTAATTCTTTGATATTCCTCCCCTCAAGAGATGGTGCTTAATTATTCTCCCCTTGAGTATGGACTAGAAGTAGTACTCACTTCTACCAAATACAGGATGGCCAAAAGCGATGAGATCTCACTTCGAAGATTAGGTTAGAAAACAACTTCTGTCCTACCTGACCAATACTCCTCAAAACTATCGAGGTCATTTGAAACAAGGAAAATGGGCTTCCCTGGTGGTGCAGTGGTTAAGAATCTGCCTGCCGATGCAGGAGGCACGGGTTGGAGCCCTGGTCCGGGAAGATCCCACATGCCGCAGAGCAACTAAGCCCGTGCGCCACAACTACCGAGCCTGCACTCTAGAGCCCACAAGCCACAACTACTGAGCCCACGCGCCGCATCTACTGAAGCCCATGCGCTCCAGAGCCCGCGCTCCGCGACGAGAGAGGCCACCGCAATGAGAAGCCTGCGCACCACAACGAAGAGTAGCCCCAGCTCGCCTCAACTAGAGAAAGCCTGTGTGCAGCGACGAAGACCCAACACAGCCAAAAATAATAAATAAAAATAAAATAAATTTATAAAGAACAAACAAAAACAACAAGGAAAATAAGAAAAACTGTCGCAGCCAAGAGAAGCCTAAGTAGACATGACAACTAAATATCATGTGCTATCCTGGATGGGATTCTGGAACAGATAAAAGGACGCTAAGGTAAAAACTAGGGAATTCGGCATAAGGGAAGGACTGTAGGCCAAATTTGTTTAATAATAATGTATTAACATATGCTTATGAATTGTAATAAATGTACCATACTAATGCAAAATGTTACCAGTAGGGGAAACTGGATATGCGACATATGGGAACTTTGTGTGCTGTCCTCGCAATTTTGCTGTAAATCTAAAAGTGTTCTTAAAAGAATCAAGTCAGTTATACAATACACTATTGATGACTATAGTCATCACATTATACGTTATATCAGAACTTATTTATCTTATAACTGGGAGTTTTGAAAGTCGCTAAGAGAGCAGATATTAAAAATTCTCATCACAAGGAAAAAAATTTGTAACTATGTGAGTCTATGGATGTGAACTAAATTTACTGTGGTAATCATTTCACAATATATACATATATCAATCATTTTAGTGTACACCTTAAATTTATACAATGTTATTTATGTCAATTATATCTCAATGAAACTGGAAAAAAAGCAGTACCTTTTGGTTCCAAAATGTAAAATCAAATATATTCAAATAATATAAAGAAAATATTTAAGATAGCAATGAAAATATTTTATAACCATGGAATAACTATTGAACATTTAAAGGACATGAATTACTACTACTACTACCACTACTAATACTAATGTCAACATTTAAAAAAAGACTGTGGCTTCCATGTTAGGGTTTTGTCTCTCCCCCTTCCTCTGTCTCTGTGTCTGTGTCTCTCTCTTCCTCTCTCAAAAGCCACCTGCCAGGCTGCAAGGCAGCCCTGTGGAGAAGCTCACAAGAGTGAGCTTGGAAGCAAATCCCTTTGGCAGCAGATCCTTTCCCTGCTCAGCACCTTGACTGTAACCTCGGGAGAGACCCCAAGCCGCAACCACTCAGCTAAGCAGTTCCTGGACGCTTAGCTGAGAAATGCTCACAGTTTGCTGTAATAAATGCTTGTTGTTTCCAGCTGCTAACTTTTTGGATAATTTGTTATGCACTAATAGTTAACTAGTCTACAAGCCCTCCAGGTCATCCTGACGCGTGCTCAAGTGTGAGAACCAATGGATGGACCTAGAGATTATCATACTAAGAGAAAGACAAATATCATATGATATCACTCATATGTGGAATCTAATTTTGTTTTAAAAGATACAAATGAACTTATTTACAAAACAGAAATAGACTTACAGATATCGAAAACAAACTTATGGTTACCAAAGGGAAAACGTGGGGGGGGGGGGGGGAGGGATGAATCAGGAGCTTGGGATGAACATACTAACCTTAACTATATGTAAGATAGATAACCAACAAGGACCGACTGTATAGCACAGGGAACTCTAACTCTACTCAATATTCTGTGATAACCTACATGAGAAAAGAATCTTAAAAAGAATGAATATATGTATAACTGAATCACTTTACTGTACACCTGAAACTAACGCAACATTGTAAATTGACTATTCTCCAATAAAAAAATTTTTTTAAGTGTGAGAACCAGTCTCCTGTACTATGCACTCTAGAGCAGCACCCTATTCCTTCTTGTTAATGCCTCAGACCTCAGCATGGTCAACACTTAGACATCAAGGGAGGCCTTCCCCCCTCATAAACGCTATTCATTCCCCTTGCTATATGGTTTCCTGACTCTGTTCCTCCCACTGTAACACTCAAAACACTTCGTTATCATTTGATTAATGCCTGTCTTCGGCACTAGACATCAGCCCTGTGACCACTGGGCCCAGGTCTGGCTTATTCACTGCTTCATCCTCAGTGTGCAGCATATGTACCAGTCACTATTTAGGTTCACAACAAATATTTTTTTAAATAAATGAAAACCGACAATAATAACATCAAGACCTACCCCAGGGCTTCCCTGGTGGCGCAGTGGTTGAGAGTCCGCCTGCCGATGCAGGGGACACGGGTTTGTGCCCCGGTCCGGGAGGATCCCACATGCCGCAGAGCGGCTGGGCCCGTGAGCCACGGCCGCTGAGCCTGCGCGTCCGGAGCCTGTGCTCAGCAACGGGAGAGGCTGCAACAGTGAGAGGCCCGCGTACCCGGGGAAAAAAAAAAAAAACCCACCCCAAATCGCATTCCTTCTGAGCAGCTCTCAATGGAGAACAAAGGCAAGGGTAGCGTTCTGAATAATTCAAACGATAATGTACACTTCACTAAATAATATTTTGATAAAGCCAAAATCCAAAGTGGACTGGAACAGATGAGGAAAAAAAATAACCCCTGACTATCTCATCATCAATCACTGCTTGCTGGATCTTGTTATAAAACGCCTCCACCATCACTTGACTTTATGAAATCCTGGTCTCCCTGCCTTTTCCTCCCCTCTCTCTCTTCACTCTCGACTAACATTTTCTGAGCACCTACTGTGTGCTCTGTGAAATTACCTATGTTGTCTCTTCACAGTAAATCTGATGAATGAATACTATCCTCATTTTATAGGTGAGTGAACTAAGATACAGAAAGCTTAAACTAATTTAAGATTACACAGCTTGTAAATGACAGTCCAGATTTGAATCCAGGTCTCCTGACTCTCAATTCTATGTTCTTTCACAATACCAGCATGAATTGTTTTTAATAGACTTTTTTTTAAAAGCATTTTTAGGTTCATAGCAAAATTGTGCCTCCCCCACCATCAACTCCCACCAGATGGTACCTTTGCTACAATCAGTGAACTTACATTGACACATCATTATCAACCAGAGTCCATAGTTCACATTACTGTTCACTCCTGGTATTGTACATTCTATGGGTTTGGACAAAAGTATTGCCCTAAAAATCCCCTGTTCTCTGCCTACGCATCCCTCCCCATCCCAACCCCTGGCAACCACTGATCTTTTCACTGTCTCCATAGTTTTGCCTTTTCCAGAATGTCATATAATTGGAATCATACAGTATACAGCCTTTCAGATTGGCTTCTTTCACTTGACAATGTGCACTTAAGACTCCTCCATGTCTTTTTGTGGCTTGATAGCGCATTTCTTTTTAGGTCTGAATAATATTCCATTGTCTGGATGTAGCCTAGTTTATTGATCCATTCACCTCTCGAAGGAAATTTCGGTTGCATCCAAGATTCGCTAGCCCACCTTTTGATTTTAAAAGTGGAAAGTAAGAATGTGAAGATGAGTGAACTAGAGGAGCGACAACTACTTAACTTTTACTAAATTTATATCTTGAATCAAATATGTGTGTGATTTGAAGCAGTAGTTCTATCCTCTCAAGGGCCAAGATTCTTGATTCTTTCGACAAACTGTTCTGGGTGGCACAAATCCTCTTGATGTCCATTTATCCTGGTCCTTTCATTTCTAACTAAGGAGGGTTTTCAGTCTTGATGGTCTTTCTCTTGCCCCAAAAGAGGTCAGAAAAGATTTTAAGTACAGGGATAGTGTGGCAGGGTAACTTATTGAGAAATTAAATCTGGATTTTGTTTTTGCTGCTCTTGGAGGGACAAAAGAAAGGGGTGGCTGATCAGCCCCAATCTAAAAGACAACGGAGGGCTTCCCTGGTGGCGCAGTGGTTGAGAGTCCGCCTGCTGATGCAGGGGACACGGGTTCGTGCCTCGGTCCAGGAAGATCCCACATGCCGTGGAGCGGCTCAGCCAGTGAGCCATGGCCACGGAGCCTGTGCTCCGCAACGGGAGAGGCCACAACAGTGAGAGGCCCGCGTACCGCAAAAAAATCAAAAATAAAAGACAACGGAGACTTTGGATCTTGGCTTTGGGCTGCTGTGCCTTGGGAAATTCGTTAGCTGTTCTGTATAGCAGAGTGCTTTGGTTTCTAGGGCTGAAAACAGGTTGGAAGATAGAGGAGACATTCTGGTAGTCTCTGTAATTGCGCCTCGGATTAAACCTCATTGGCTACAATACTGCCACTGTGCAAAGCTGGTACAGTAAGTCCCCTACATACGAACCTTCAAGCTGCGAACTTTCAAAGATGTGAAACGTGCGTTCCAACATCAGGTGTGAGTGAAATTGCAGCTTGCCCTTCATCTTCTATTACTGACGATCCTTCAGCTCCACCATCTCCCACCTCCTCTCCCTCCTCCAGTCAGTAACTCTTCTTGCCTGTTAACTTGATGCCAGCTGTTGTACTGCACTACTATACTTTTCAAAGTACTTTACTGTAAGATTAAAAATGTTTTCTTTATTTTTTGTGTTTGTTTCTTGTGTATTATTTGTGTGAAAAGTATTATAAACCTACTACAGCACAGTACTATATAGCTGATTGTGTTAGTTGGGTACCTAGGCTAACTTTGTTGGACTTATGAACAAATTGGACTTACGAATGTGCTCTCTCTCGGAACAGAACCTGTTCATACGTAGGGTACTGTAGTCTCTGTAAATTCATTCCCTCTCCTGTTGGTAACTACCCCCAGCTTTTGTTTAGTTCCCCATGCAGTACAATTGTGTTTTGGCCAGGGGTGGGAGTGGGGTGGGGAACAGCTCACTTTGGTTGTAGTAATGAAATATACAGCTCAATCTAAAAACCAATGAGCTTAGGGACTTTCCTGGCGGTCCAGTGGTAAAGAATCCACCTTCCAACGCAGGGGACTCAGGTTTGATCCCTGGTCAGGGAACTAAGACCCCACATGCCGCGGGGCAACTAAGCCCGTGCGCCACAACTCCTGAGCTCATGCGCCTCAACAAGAGAGCCCGCATGCCGCAGACTACACAGCCCACGCCCTCTGGAGCCCGAGCACCGCAATGAAAAGCCCGCGCAGCAACCAAAGATCCCCGCGTGCCTCAGCGAAGACCCCGTGTGCCGCAACCAAGACCCGCTGCGGCCAAAAACCGAAAATAAATAAAATTTAAAAATTATTTTAAAAAAATAAAAATAAAATAAAAACTAATAAGCTTAATTCTGACCACTGGCCATGGCTCATGGTTATTGGCACATGGCCCAATTTAGGCCAATAAAAAGGAGGAGACATTTCCTGGGAGCTTCTGTAAAAGAAACTTGCTTGCCATTCAGAGGAAGCTTCTGGAAGAATCTCTTTCTCTTCTCTTTCACTCTCTCTACCTCCTCCCCATCTCTAAGCACACCCACGAAAGCATCAATTGACAACCAACTTGTGAGCAGGGTGAAGCTGACTGTGTAGAAAGCAGAGCAGAAGTGGGAAGAGGCTGGGTCCTCGGTGATGTTGTCAGGTAACTAAATCAAACCAATCCTGAAACTTCCAATTTCACAGACTAGTACAGTCTCCTTTATGGTTTAGGCCAGCTTGGGTAGCTTTGTGTTACTCAGAGTCAGAAGGATCCTAACTTTCACATGAAGCATTTTCCAGATACCCTGCATACACACTTAGGAACAAGCCCCACATTGAGGGCTGCTGGTGGGTGTCTTGCCAGCCCTGCACGTAGGAATTCAAAGCCAGATTTAATTTGATTTTTTAAAAATAAAGAAAGGTAACGTTTCACGTGCCCAAGTGTTATGGAACGAAATCACGTCTTATAATATCCAGAAGAAACGATAATGGTGGATGATTACGTAAATCAGAGCACATGCACCCAGTGGACCATTACACTGTCATCAAAAATTCATTGTATGAAGTTTATATGAGAACATGGAAATGCAAACATCATAAGGAGGTAAAAGCAAGATACAAAACTATTTATTAAAGTTGAGCTCGGCTATAAAGAGATCACAAAAGCTTCATAGAAAAAAAGTCTGGAAGGAAACAGAGCAAAATGCCAACAGCACAAGAACCCTGAAGAGTGTTTTGAGCGACACCATTTAGGAAATTCTTGGAGTCCCTGGGTGGGAAGTGATCCAAAAACATGAACCAAGGATAGGTAACATGAATGGCCTTATTCGGTTCTCCTTCACTCCAATAGATGAAGGTTAATTATACAGAGACTTGTCAGAATCCACTGTTTTGTTTTTATCCAAAGCATGATCTTATTAGTTCTGATTAATACTTACTTAGTACCCATAATTAACTGAGCAGGAATCATTATATGCAGTGGACTCTGACATCTAAGGTGCCACCTCTTATCTGGAAAACTTGGTGTTTCTTACATGAGTAGTCTAGTACAGCCTTCACCCATCCAAGCTGTTTGCCAAGAAGCAGCCGCCACCTCTACCCCTGACCATCACCACCCCCAACGGCGAACTTGACAGCGAACCTGAGTCAGTTCTCAAGTTGCTAAGATTTCCATCAGAGAGGGTTGTTGTGTAGCTACCAGGAGGGCCTCTTCCCCAGGAACTCTGGCGTCTTATTATCAGGCCCAGTTCTTTTCACCTTCCCCCTCCCTCCACATATCCCAGGTTTCTAGAGGTTTGAAGCTTTGAGGACAAGAAAGGACAGCCATTCCTCGCAAGGAGACTGGGGATTCCTGCTCTTGGACAATCTGTCCCGTGTACCATCTGATGCCTCAGATAGGTATAAATCAGTGATATTAAAGGAACAGGACTGAGGCCGATCACCTGCCACAATTTGAAATGCACAACAGAATAGAATCGAAAAGGCCAGATTTCAAAATCTAAAGAGATTCAATCTTATTAGAAGTACTTAAAGCCCACGTGGGGCTATCGAGCACTTGAAATGTGTTGGTCTGAATTCAGACATGTTGTAAGTGTAAAATTCACACCAGATTTTGAAGACTTGGGATGCAAAAAAAAAAAAGTAAGGAAGAGAAAGAAAGAGAGGAAGAGAGGAAGAGAGGAAGAGAGGAAGAGAGGAAAGGAGGAAGGAAGGGAGAAAGAAAGAAAGAAAGAGAAAGAGAGAGGAAGAGAGGAAGGAAGGAAGGGAGGAAGGACGGGAGAAAGAAAGAAACAGAGAGAGAAAGAAAAGAGAAAGAGAAAGAGAGAGAGAGAGAGGAAGAAAGGAAGGAAGGAAGGGAGGAAGGAAGGGAGAAAGAAAGAAAGAAAGAAAGAAAGAAAGAAAGAAAGAAAGAAAGAAAGAAAGAAAGAAAGAAAGAAAGAAAAGAAAAAGAAAAAGAAAGAGAGAGAAAAAGAAAGAAAGAGAAAGAGAGAGAGAGAAAGAAAGAATGGAGGGAGGGAAGGAGGGAGGGAGGAAGGAAGGAAGGAAGGGAGGGAGGGAGGAAGAAAGAAAAGGAAAGGAAAAAAGAATATACAAAACTATCTCATTACTAATTTTTACATTGATTACATGCTGAGACAAAACATTTTAGATATACTGGTTAAATCATATACATTACTAAAATTAATTTCATTTACCCTTTTAAAAACGTGGCTTCTAGAAAATGTCAAATTACACCTGTGGCTCGCATTTGGGGCTCCCATTAGATTTCCAGTGGACAGTGCTGTGCTCAATATATTGCAGGGTGTCCCTTATACTCCTGTGTATATATGGACAAGGTAACTAACATTTGCTGCTGGGCTTCTTTGTGCCAGAGCTGTGTTAGGCACAGTTAGCTCTTTCAATCCTCCTATCAATCCTGCAAGGCACTCACGAGTATACCCCACTTACAGATGAGAAAACTGAGGCTCAAAGAAGTAACTTGCCCAAGGTCATCCACTGAAGTATGACAGAGCCCCTGAATTCAACACTAGATAATTGTTCAGGGCGTTATCCAGTTGCCAAGGCTTTTCTCTCTGCCATGACTCAATGACCTATACAAGCAGAAGAAGTGATGCCAAAAAAATGGAAGGAGACGCGTTCTCTAAAACTGAAATTGCTTCACACAGACAAGCCTCATTAAAAAAAAAAAAACTACACCTCTCTAGTCCTTGAGGCCAAGTTCCAAACACATGACTGGTGACAAGTGATATAGCACTGCCTTTCTTTTCCTCTGACCCTAACTTGGAAAGAAGTTTTCACTGGGTACTGCTGAAGATCTACACTTGCCCCATTCAAAAAAGAGTCCCATAACTTTTCGTCATTTTATGTTATGTGTGTTACCATAGGGGCATTTAGGTTGTTTCTAGACTTCTTTCTTTCCTTCCTTCCTTCTTTCTATGTATTTATTTATTTACTACAAATAGTAAACAGTGCTGCTGCGAATGTAAGTTTTGGACAGGCATATAGACTCCATGAGAATGTTTAATACTACAAGATAATGCAAATCAATTAAGGCAGTTTATAATTCCTATGGTATGGTATTGTCATTAATACAACATTGTAAATCAACTATACTTCAGTAAAATACATTTTTTTAAAAACTTGGTATTGTCAGACAGCTTCGTCGAATGCTCTGGTTTGGGGTTTGGGTGTTGGGTTCATGGGTGTTCATATTAATTTATGTATTTATTTGAAAAGAGAGGCACACACGGACCTGTGTATGTTGAGCCCAGGATTATTATTAACTCAGTTCTATGCAATTACGGATCCCCCTCAGAAACAGTAGAGTCACAGCACACCTATCAGGCTCTATAAATGCACGCTATCAGCTTTCATAAACACCTCAGCAGAGTTCGGGGCACAAAGATCCAGCCTCAGTGTAGATACTGTTCTGTTATTTCTCCAGAGACCCCTTCTCTTCATGTTGCCTCCACCTGACCAGCACCATCCTACTGGGCCTGAAAAGTTCCCCTTGCTTCCCAGAGTTTCCCTTCCCAACAAAACATAACTTTTCAGGGTCCCATTTCCTCAAGACTCTGCCCTTTCCTAGCAGTGACTCGAAGTGGAAACTTTAGGCACCATAGCCAGGGAGTTGGGTCTATAATTTTGGTTGTGTGGGCCTTTGGGCATTCCTCATGACACCAGGCAGGCCATCATCTGTCCCCAGTGAGGTGCAGGATCACCCTTAGATACTGGTAATCCCTACCTGGTCCTCCTGCAAGATGAGGCAGTGTTGCTATTTACTGACAGGGTGGTTTTAGGCAAGTTATTTAACCTCTCTGAGCCTTGGTTTCCTCACCTGGAAAATGGAAGTGATAGAGCCTCCTTTAAAGGTTTGTTGTGAGAACTGGCCTCAGGAAGCTTTCTGTTACGGGGGCTGCTGCTGTTTCTATACATTCAAGCATGACAGCATAGCCTGCTAGCACCTGACCTCAAAGTTCCAGGCCTAGAACTGCCACTAACTAGCTCCGTGGGTTTCGGAAAATTGCTTCATCCTTCCATGCCCAGTTCCTCATATGTAAAGCGAGACAGCTGGACTTCAGCTGATCTCTAAAAAGGAGATCATGAGTCTATGAGAAGAACTCTGACTACAATAGTCAATTATTTATTGATGCCAATGTAGTCACTACGGCTCTCACTCCTCAAGTACTAACTTACTCGAGGGAAGAGTTAGGACAAGAACTTTCCCAGGAAATGAGAGAAAATAATTTTGTTTTACTTGAGGGAATAATTTCCAAATCCGAAGGGCAAAGGAAAGAGTGAAAGGGGAGGGGAGGATAACTGCCCTAAAATTTACACATAAAACATGTTTTTTATGTGTTCAAAACCAAGTTCAGAACTCTGATATTATTCCAATTATTTTTTCACCACTCAAGGTTATTGCATGAGTCAGAGCTGTATTATGCGGGCCTCTCACTGCTGTGGCCTCTCCCGTTTGCAGAGCACAGGCTCCGGACACGCAGGCTCAACGGCCATGGCTCAAGGGCCCAGCTGCTCCGCGGCATGTGGGATCTTCCCGGACCGGGGCGCGAACCCGTGTCCCCTGCATCAGCAGGCGGACTCTCAACCACTGCGCCACCAGGGAAGCCCCAGAGCTGTATTCTGTTTCTCCTTGTATAGCTCCTGGTATAACCCTTTTCTTCTTTTATTCCTTTCCCTCAAAATGGCTTCATTCTTTCACTGCGTTTTTTTTTCTTCTCTGCATTCCTGTTGTTGCTTTGGTTTCAGTGAGAAAGTCACTTCGGTCTTGGGTAAGTTTTTTTCGGCAGCAGAACCTGAGGAACACCTGTTCTCATTCTTAAGCTATGTCCCCTCATAGGCATGGTCAAAGAGTTCCATTTGAATTAGATGTAAGCTGAATTTCAGTAGACAGTTTTAAAACATAGAGGAAAGTTTTCTCTTTCCATTATTTAAACCTTCAACCTCAGGCAACTCTCTTGGCTTTTCCAATACCCTTCTTGGCTTCTCACAAGGTAAGAGACTTACCTGTGTCCTCCCCTTATACTACTCTGTGAACTCACCAACCTAACAAATATCCTATTGTCCTTTGCTGGCTATGCTCCTGATGAAGAACCACTGCATACACACTGGATGAGAAGCAGTTGCAATGAAATGTTAATATACTCAGATTCCCTGGAGACACAAAATCTCTATTCAAGTCTCAGAATAACCAACTGGAGAAGGACATGGCAGCCATCGAGGACTAGAGAGCTAAGAGGAAGAGCAAGTGATGGGAGTGCTTCTGGCCAAAGGTGACAGCGAACAAAGAGCTGTGGTTAAGGCCACAGGGGCCTGGAGTCCAGTCCACCACCTCCATTTGTCTTACTGGGAGGGCAAAGTACGTGTGCGCACGCGCTTTGGTGGCGGCGGCGGTGCGTGTATTTCAGGCCCTCCTCAACAGCGGTTTCCCACTGGACTTCTCACCACCATTTTGCTTTTCCTGAAGGCTCTGTTCTCACGAACGTCTGCCAGAAACACTCCGAGGAGATGACAATTCCTAGGTTCTGTCCCCATCCCACCCATCACGCCAAATTCATGCTAAGGTCACCATGATCTTCGTGTCCAAGGAACACTTTTTAGTTCTTATTTTTCTTGACTTTATGGTCACTCCCTCCTGTTGAAAAACTGTTTGAATTCAGTGGCTCCCCACCGCCACTGTTTCTCTCCCAGCTTTCTGGTCACTTCTGGGTCTCTTTTTCTGACATCTGCTCCTCGGCTCCACCTTAGGGGTCCTTAGAGCTCTTTCCTCGCTTATCTCTTCCCAGGCAATCTCCACTATCCCCATGGCTTCACTTACCATTAAAACTCGGACTCCCAATAAATCTCCTGCCTTGGTATATGCAAATGCCTACTTGCCATTTCCATTTGACTGTCTCAGTGACCCCCTCAAGCTATCCAAAATAATATTCATGATCTTCTCACCAAAATTCTTCTCTTTCAGCATAGTTCCCTTCCTTCGAAAATGGTAGTTTTGCTGACCAGGCTGCTGAAACGAAGAACCTTACACGTCATCCTTGACACCCCCCTCGGTGTCCCCTCTCACACCCCATCAATCATCGAGTCTTTTTTTAAAAATACATTTATTTATTTATTTATTTATGGCTGCATTGGGTCTTCGTTGCTGCACGCGGGCTTTCTTTAGTTGCGGCGAGCGGGGGCTACTCTTCGTTGCGGTGCGCGAGCTTCTCATTGCGGTGGCTTCTCTTGCTGCGGAGCACGGGCTCTAGGCGCGTGGGCTTCAGTAGTTGTGGCTCGTGGGCTCAGTAGTTGTGGCTCGTGGGCTCTACAGCACAGGCTCAGGAGTTGTGGCGCACGGGCTTAGTTGCCCCGTGGCATGTGGGATCCTCCCGGACCAGGGCTCGAACCCGTGTCCCCTGCGTTGGCAGGAGGATTCTTAACCACTGCGCCACCAGAGAAGTCCCGCAAAACTGGATTTATATGAACGCCTTAAAATGCAATGTTTTGCCTGCCTACAGCTTTTGGACATGCTCTTCCTTCTGTCCGAAAAGCTCTTTCCACCCCCACTGACCTGAGGCAGCTAATTCCTGCTCATCCTTAGAGTCTCCCGTCAACATCACATCCTCAGGGGGGAGGGAGGTGGGAGAGGGAAGGACTGGGAGCTTAGGATTGGCAGATGCAAACTAGTATATATAGGATGGATAAACAACAAGGTCCTACTGTATAGCACAGGGGAGTATATTCAATATCGTGTGATAAACCAAAATGCAAAAGAATATGAAAAAGTATATATGTGTGTATAACTGACTCACTTAGCTGTACAGCAGAAATAAACACAACACTGTAAATCAACTCTACTCCAATAAAAATTTAAGAATAAAAAAAATTAGATCCTCAGGAAAACCTTCCCCGACCATCCAGATAGACTAGGTCTAGGTCTCCTCTGAATCACTCTCATAGCGCCACGCACACTTGAAGTGAATTAACAGCAGTGTTTGGCGTAATGCCAATCTTCCTCTTGTGGCTGTAAGTTCCATATTGGCAGCGCCCATGTCTGTTTGTCCACCACTGAGGTCTCAGTTCCTAGCTAACAGCAGGCTCTCAGGAAAAAATCTGTATAGGAACCGACTCTCTGAACATTCTCACCAAACCATGCTTGTTGAATTAAAAACACCCTGTTGAGTCCTCCTGACTTAGTTTCCTATTGCTGCTGTAACAAACTGTCACAAACTTAGTGACTTAGAACAACACAAATGTATTTTCTTATAGTTCTGGAGAAATTCCTAAAATCGAAGAGTCAGCAGGGCTGCACTCCTTCTGGAAGCTCTAGAGGAAAACCCATTTTCTTGCCTTTTCTGGCTTCTAGAGGCTGCCTCAATTCCTTGGCTTGTGGCCTTGCATCACTCCGACCTCTACTTCCATCATCACATCTCCTTCTGTCACTCTGCTTCTCTCACTCCAACCCTCCTGCCTCCCTCCTATAAGAACCTTTGTGATTACCCGGGGCCCACCTGGATAATCCAGGATCATCTCGCCATCTGGAGATCCTTAACTTAATTGTATCTGCAAAGTTGCTTTTGCCATGTGAGGTAACACATTCACGGGTTCCGGGGACTAGGAGGCGGACATCTTTGGGGAGAGGCATTATCCAGCCTACCACACCTCCCACGCCCCAGAGGATAAAACTCTTGCCAAGTTTTCTGGAACAAATTCTGAACTCTGCTACAAAATATCACACGCCATACACACTCCATACACATCATGATACTGCCCATGTTATAACTCTTCCTCCTAGATCCCCTTACAAATCGGTTTTGATTAGTCTTTCCTCAAGTGGGCACATATACTCCATAGTGTCCGCATACACACATTCCCCAAGTGTGCTTAGAATATCCCTCCTGATTCCTGTCCCTTTGGTGAGGAAGGGCAGAGGCAGCGGGCTGAAGTCACCTCGTCTTGTTTGATGCCCGAGTCTACCCTCCCAACTCCAAGTCTCCCTTCCCAGCTGTTGCTTTGTGGGGAAACTGGCTGAGGGGATGGATGGTCACAAGGTGTCTTCAGGTGGAAGAGTCTTAGCAAGAAGCTCTGGTTGAACATCTTTAGATACATTTATAATTTGTAAAACAACATTCAGAAGGTGCACAAATATTGGGCAATGAGTGTGGAAGCAAAAGGGTTTCATGGTAAGCAATTTGCATCTTAAACACTTGACTTAAGTGGTATGAATATTCTTAAGACTGAGAAAGCCTGATCTTCAAAGAACTACCTACATACTGTTCACGTCCTAGTCAGGGTGGGTAGAGACACTCAGCCCCAGGCATGGTCTCGTCTGGCACTGCAGCTGCCATTACACGCTTTTTCTGACAGTTATGGAAATCAAACAGAAGACGTTGCTTCTGGCAACACTGAATGTACTAACTGGGAGTGAATCTCTTGTTATCAACAGGCTCGATCTTGACCTGGGAGCGAAGACAGGCAAGATTTTCTCTCACGTTATCTACTCCCCTTGCAGTAACCAACTCTCAGTTCTTTAATCCTGGGTCCCACCTAGAGAGTAATGCTTTGTGGATACTCTGGGGTTTTCCCAAGTCCTGATTATTTTACCCATGAAAGATTTCCAAAGGGACAAGAAGGCATGGAAAACACTTTTTCTACACTCTCCTTACCTTTCTTTATTAAAATAGAAACATCACTACGAAGAAAAGCTCTAGGTAGGTTGTTCTAAGACATCTATTCCTGAGACGCACACACCTTTAGTGTGAATCTACTCATGACATTTTAGAGCTTGCAGAGTACAGACCAGCTGATCCACCCACTCATTTTGCAGATGAGGAAGCTGAGGTGTAAACACCTAAGGAAATTGTCCAAGGACATACAGGTCAGGGCTGTTGACAGTTTCATAAGGCCATAAAAGCTAACAACCAAGATTCTACATATTCAGTTGATAACAGTCATAGATACAGCTTCCATATAGTAGATTCAGTCTCCATTGTTTTAAGGTTTTGTGATACTTCGACCTGAGCTAGGGCAAAGTTTACTTCAAATGCTCTATGAGAGAAAAACTTACTAAGCAATTAATGGTGTAGAAAGATCATAGAACATATTGTTTACCTATTTCTAGGGGCAAACGGTTTAAAGGACATTTGCCTTTAACTGTATGCAACTGTACCTTTGATTTTAAAATAAATTATTAAGATAGGCCATGCAAAACCTCAGTTTAGAGTCATTCTGTTAATTATTTAATCCCCATTATACAGAACTTTCATTGATCCGGCCTGACCATCCCTTCTAGTGACTCCAGATTAAAGGGGTTTAACTGCAGGGCTTCAAAGGGAATCAGAAATTGTGTGACAAGGCCGACTCTTCCAGAGCAACTGTCCTCATTCACCTCGAGTGAATCCTGGACGCTTTTGCTTTAATGAATAAGGGAGGGTGGAGTGTTTAGGAATTTGGTTTTCCCCACCAGGACTAACAAAGTACTTTGAATGGCAACCCTTATTCTTACACATAAAGGACTTCTTCAGATGAAAACTGACAACACAAGTCACTACCAGGCACGAAGCCTTTCGGAAGAAGTCCTTTGCCCATCCTGCCTGCAGCCCACACACCATTATCCTAGGCCGTTTCTGCCACCCAGCTCTCTGGGAACCAGTGAATGTAACAGGATTTGATTTAAACTCCGGACCCCTATCAAGACATTCAAGAAAAGTCCCCTGCTTTTTTATTAATTGCAAAATCAAACTGACTCCCAGTGGAAAGTTTGTTCCCTCTTTTAGGACAGGGACTGCTAATTAATAATAGGTACTTGCCAGAGAATCTGGTTTGGGGGTGGTTCCCTGTATTGAAAAGACATTTTTCATGTTCCCTATGATTTATCTCCCTCCTGCTTCCCTGGCATCTAGGGTTGCCAGGTAAAATACAGGACATCCAGTGAAAATTGAATTTCAGATAAACAAGAAATAAATTTTTCTGAGTACAAGTATGTCTCATGTACTATTTGGAACATACGTATACTTGAAAAACTTATTTGTTGACTATGTGAAATTCAAATCTCACTGAATGTCCTGTATTGATCGATTTTTTTTTTTGGTAGATCTGGCAACGTTACGTGATTTTTTTCATCCAACTTTGTTATGTTCTCCTAAAATTTTATTTTCATGGGCCTTCTTCCCAATTTCATTGCCCTCTTTAAGAACAGTTATTTCTTCACCTTCTACTCTTTTTGGGGGGATATTAAGTTTAAGTGGCTTTGAATTGTGATGGGAAGCACCAGGCTTCTGTATAAAGGGCCTCAGAGTCACGCACGCATCAGGTGAGATTGGAAGAGGGCCTATCTGAATCCATTTCTTCTGATACTCTACCCTCAACAAGTACTCCTTTGAATTAAGCTTGCCTTCTCCAAGTGGGACTTCTAAACCGTATCTGGGGAACAGTAACACAACTTACTAATACCTTAGGAGAAATGGTAGTAATGATTTTAAAATTTTATCTCCAGCTACCTTTTAAAAATGCCTAAGGTAACAACTCTCCTGATCTCTAAAAGGAATCCATCTGCTTTAAAAAGATTCTAGAGTCAGTAAGAAAAAAAAAAGTTGATCAGAACCCCTTCCTTCTGACAGTGAGATTCCTTCGAATCAAAAAAGGATTTGGGGCTTCCCTGGTGGCACAGTGGTTGAGAGTCCGCCTGCCGATGCAGGGGACACGGGCTCGTGCCCCGGTCCGGGAGGATCCCACATGCCGCGGAGCGGCTGGGCCCGTGAGCCATGGCCGCTGAGCCTGCGCGTCCGGAGCCTGTGCTCCGCAACGGGAGAGGCCACAACAGTGAGAGGCCCGAAAAGGGCACTGAGGAAAAAAGATGAAAGTGCTGGAAACAAATGCCAGCCACTTTGCAATCTTGCCAAAGGTGAGCGCTGCATATTCATTACAGGTTTATTCACTGATGATGCATTTTTTCCTCTTTCACTGTGTTGACATGATCTGTAGGCTCATGTTTGAATCCAGCCCAAAGTATATAGTTATTTTTTGTTACTGTGTGCATAGCTCTAACTGCTTATTTTCTTACCAGGGTGTTTATTGCCAATGTGTACTGCATGAGACGAAATAGATGTGCTTGTTAATGCTTACCTCCAAATTCCTCAAGGGAAAATTCTAAACTCTAAGGAAATTTAGGTTTACTTCATTTTACAACCACCTTAAGATTTGATCCACTGGACTTTTTGATTACGTCCTTTTCCAAGAGGGCACCAAATGTTCCAAAGAACAAATGACAGAACTGTAAGCACTGATAAAGAAAATGGATAAAATTGCTATTTTAGACCACAAATGGTAGCGACTGGGGCAGAGGTGAACGATCTTTTACAGTCTTGAAGCCAAGGGAATATGATACACCACTCTTTGATGTCACAAGGTAGGCAGATAGGCTGGAGGCCTGAGAAACAAATGGTATTGTCATATTATGCTAAGGATTAGTTATTTAGATCAGTGGTTTCAGAGCCAATGATCCCTTTTATAACATAAATTCTAGTTAGCAGTCCTCCTATACTGACTTGAAATTCAAAGGTGATACCACATACTTCTACAATCATTGTAAAAAACAATCAACATAATGACCTAGTAGAAAGGAGAAATAAAAGGAAAGTAATTTATAATAAAATGGCATGCACCTCAAAATGTAAACCCTCAGGCATGGCAACACTAGATGACAAAATAAAATAGCCGGACGCTTATATTAATCATAACATCACTGTGAGTGACAGCTCAAGACACAGACTGATCCAGGTGTGCTTTAGTGGCGACTCAAATGGCGACTATGACTTCCCAACATGATGAACAACTCTTGGAAAATTCTAAGCAAAACTAAATGCAAGCATCCTTCAACTCATACTGTGCTCGCATTCTTGGAAAATTAGGTGCTTACTTTCACCTACATGAAGGTTCAGCAGGACATCTGAAGGTCATCTGGAACATGGAACAATTTCTAATTCTAGCATCACTGGGCACCACCCTTTAAATATCAATAGTACCTCCCAATCATTGTGACAACCAAAACACGCCACCATCAATTTCTAAAATCCACCCCCACTGACCCCTGGACAATACCAGCTCCCATTTAGTACCCTTGATTTAGAGTAAAAAATTTTATTTGCAGAAGCATTTTTAAAATCTTAAAATACATCACTGATAAAAAAGGATCCAGATCCTCAGAAATTCCTCCATTTGTGACTCACATTCCTTCACATTTTTTGAAAAATTTGATCTTTGCTTTTATAACCCCACCGAAAAGGAGTTTCCCAACATCTGAGTCCTACAGATCTAGGACAGCAATAACTATTGTAATTATTGTTTTGTTCCATTTTTGCATTTATTCTGTTTAGTTGTGTTTTTTCCAAAATGTTCAGTAACTCTGAAAAGTCTTTATTAGCAACATAAATATAAATCAGATATCTTACAAACACTATCAGTTCCTGTTATAGAGCACTGCCCTCAGGTGGGGTTTCACGCGTTTGGGGGCCAACTGGTTCTAGCTCGGAAGAGTTCACTGCACTCAGCTCTTCCCAACTCTGCATTTGGTGATGTCATGTTGGTAGCCAGAAATCAGCAGCGATGGAAGTAGTCACACCATGGAAACTGGCAAACGCTACAAATCAGGTCTGCCCTCGCACCCACGTCCTCCCCGCCAGAGAGCCTACTGTGAAACATTCACCAGATACCACTGCATGGGGCTGGCTTGCAGGAAAGAACCTGACATAGAAGTACAAAAGAAGACTTCGTTACAAACTCTTTTCAAAAAGATCAGTCCAAACTGGGCTCTGTAGTGTTCCATCAAATTCTAGCAAGATACAAAATGATGGCCCATAAATAACCGAAGGGCCAAAACGAAACAGAAACATTAATTCACTCGCATCCAAATATCTATTTAGTACCAACTATGTGCAAAAGAGTCTCCTTAAATTGTTCCCGGACCAAGGCAAGGTACAACTTAAATAAGTATACGAGGTGCAGTGGACCAATGGATATGCTGCCAATTTGAAAGAGAGAATTAAACATCGATGGTAATAGTTTTCACCTTTATCACAGGGGATACTGACATCTAATAAGAATTGTGCCAGGTATTAAGCAAATATTATCTTGTTTGATCCTCACAAGCACCGTGAAAGGTAATCATTAGGGGAACTATATGAAATTGCTGATAGCTGACCAGTTTTGACCTCTACAAGAGGCAATTTCATAAGGTTTCATCTAATATTATTTTCTCTGTTTTACGGACAAGGAGGCCAAGACCCCAGCATACCAATTTGTCAAATGTCAAACAGCTATTAAGTGACTAAGCTGGGATTCCTTGCAGGCCTGACTGGCTCCAGAGCCCCTGTGCTTTCCACCACACACACTTCCCAAATGAAAGAACTGTTAGGCTCATTTGATATGTTGCTAACACTGAAAGAAATCTTAGAATTAAACTGTCTTGAAGTAACTCGCTACAAAAAAAATTAAATTAAGGACGTGTGTTTTACCACATCACTAAACATTGGCTTCCTGGGTTTCTTAATCATATATGATTAGAAAGAATCATCACTGTTCATACATTTTAGAGACTGAATAATAATTTAATATGGATTGCAACCATTGTTTAATTTGTTCTTAAGAAATTAAATTAATGATTATTTGTACTTAAGAAATTCCATTAACATTCAATTTATACTTGAGAAGTTAATGTTTAATTTATACTTAACAAATGACTTTTTTTAAATGCTGTGCTATTACTAGTACCAACTATCAAAGGTCTATGGTCACAGTCTATGATTCTCAACCCACTGGAATGATCAATGCTTCAGAAAAGAATTACAGTCACAAATGTTTGAACTAACTGTATAGCACAGAAGTGTCTCTTAAATTTTCAAATTACAACTCGCAGTAATGTCTTGATACAATACACATAAGCGTATATGTGGATATAACTGAAACAAAAGTTTCCTGAAAACTTTTACTCTTGGTATGTGAAAAATACTCTGCTATCTTCTCTTCTATTTCATTTTTAGAAATGCAGACCACAACTTAGTATATCATTTTCACAAACTCACTAATGTGTTGTAACCCCCAGTTTGAGAAACATTGTCTTAGAGACCTTTATTTTAGAGACCTCATCTACATCCCCAATTTTATTCCTTTCCCTCTAGATTACTCTGTTCTTTTCATCTAGACCTTTGGCCCCCAACTTACCAACTTCCTTCTTTCAACAGAGATTTACAAATCATCTGCTCTGTGCCAGACACTGTGCTAGGTAGAGGAGATGCAATGGATTTGTATCCACATCCTGTGATCTCAACATCCATCCAATCATCACGCAAATAAATGCAAACTTTCAACTGTGCTTGGTGCTACAAAGGCTCCAAGGGAGGAGGATTTGACCTAATAAGGGAAGACTTTCTGAGGAAATGGTACCTGAGCTGAGATGTAAAGATATATTCTATTCTGTTCTATTTCATTAAGAAAATGCTGGCCACTCCCCATTAACCCCAACCCCTAATCTACTTTCAGCAACCTCAAATCTACTTTCTGCGTCTATAGATTTGCCTATTCCGGACATTTTATGTAAATAGGATCACATATCATATAATATGTGGTCTTTTGTGACTGTGTCCATTCACTTAGTGTAATGTTTGCAAGGGTCATCCATGTTACAGTATTGTATGGATATACAACATTGTGTGTATCCATTTGTCAGCTGATGGACATTTGGGTTGTTTCCACTTCGGGCTATTAAGTGATGCTGCTATGAACATCTGTGTACAAGTTTTTGTATGGACCTATCCTTTTATTTCTCTTGGGTATATACCTAGGAGTGAAATTGCTGGGTCATATGCTAACTCTAATTTTAACATTTTTAGGAACCGCCGAACTATTTTCTGAAGCGGCCACAATTTTACATTCTCACCAGTGTGTGAGGGTTCCAATTTCCCCATATTTTGCCAACACTTGTTCATTATCTGATTATTTGGTTATAAGCATTCCAGTGGGTGTGAAGTAGTATCGCATTGTGGTTTTGGTTTGCATTTCCTTGATGGCTAATGATGTTGAAGATCGTTTCATGTGCTCATTGGCCATTTGTATATTGTCTTTGGAGAAATATCTATTCAAATTCCTTGCCTATTTTTTAATTGGGTTAGTTATCTTTTTATTATTGAATTGTAAGAGCTCTTCATATTTTTTAGATACAAGTCCCTTATCACATCATTTGCAAAAACTCCCTCCCATTCTGAGTTGTCTTTTCACCTTCTTGATGATGACCTTTGAGGCACAAAAGTGTTTAATTTGATGACGTCCCAACACCCTATCTTACACCACACTTCACACTTCCCTGATTACTTCTTCAACCATTAACTCCATTTTACCTCAACAGTGGACCTTGAAAGCACCCAAAGCTGTTTGAACTCTTCTCTCTTAAACTCCACTATTCTATTCTCAGGGTAAAACTCTTTGTCTTTCTAGCTCTATCTCTACCTTGTTTCTATCACATATGCTCTGTAAACCCTCGAAGACCTCCAATTGCCAGGCTTCTGCTTTCTCCGTTTGTCACGCTTGCCTCTTGCCAACCTTCTCATCTTCCACTCTCATCCAGCCTAGCCCTTAGATCACAACACTGTAAACCCTCCACTCCCACTAGATTTCACTCCTTTGCCCCACTACCTTTTTTGTTACACTTGTCCTGCAACCTCCAACCATATATCAAT
This sequence comes from Phocoena sinus, assembly GCF_008692025.1. Classification (NCBI taxonomy): domain Eukaryota; kingdom Metazoa; phylum Chordata; class Mammalia; order Artiodactyla; family Phocoenidae; genus Phocoena; species Phocoena sinus. Next base: position 20,892,737 of record NC_045784.1, on the reverse strand, counting down.
CCGACCATCTGCCCTCTCTACTTCTACTGCTACTGTTACCTTATGCACTGGTAACACTCCTGATTTGTGTTCTCCAGTACCAGCTGAGCTCTCACACCGGCCCTACAAGCTTTTTCTTTAACCCATTTTAGTTTCCTCTCCCGTTGCCTGATGTCAACTACTCTCCCTTTCACTCATGTCATTCCCATCATGCTCTTCCTTGAACAAGCCAAGATAACTTAAGTCTCTTTGGTGCTTGTTCCTTTGCCGTAAGCACTCTTCCACCAGGTCCTTGAATGGCTGGGAAGCCCTTGTCGTTCAGGTCTCAGTTCAAATGTTACCTCTTCAGAGAGGTCTCCCCTATCCACCCGGTCAAAAATTGCTGCCCTCCTCCCGTTGCTATCACTCTGCCCTGATTTATTTCCTTATTTTCTTTATCTGCGCTGCCTGGAAAAGTCTTACTCATGCTTCCAAAACCCTTCACTAGCTAAAGTTACAGACTTGCTCCTGTGGGCTCTCACTATACCCTGGGAGAGCTCTCAAACCCTGTGTAGAACTCTTACTAGCCTGCTGTTACTTACGGATTACAGGTCTGTGTTCCTCTTCTACGTGCCAAGCTCCCTGCAGACAGATGCTGTAATCATCTGTGGCTCCCTGGACATGCCCAGCACAGACCAGGCACTCAGTATGTGTGGAAGAGACGTAGAGAAGCCCGTTATTTTTGTAGCATGGGATCCACCCAACCCATCATGCATGAGGATTAACAATCGCCGGAGGAAAACTGGGGAAACATACTGTAATACAAATTAAATCCTGCTGGGCAAAAATAGGGGAAAAGTGCCTGAACATAGGGAACTAGGGGAGTAACCTATGGATTATCTACTCACTGGAATTTCATGTTGCTGTTAAGATGGTGTCTGATTCCAATGAAAGATAATGACATGGAATGTGCTTATGCTACGATGATAATGTTTTTATGAAAACAAAACCTGTACATAGAAAGATTGAAAGAAACTAAACCAATGTAATGCTGTTTTCTTTATGCGTGAGAAATAGAGATGCTTTTCTTCTTTTCTGAATTCTTCTAGTTTTCTCTATATATACATTGCTTTTACACTGAAATAAGCTCTAATATTTCATTTCTAAAAAAGAGATATAGTCATATTCTTTCTTTAGTTCATGTAACTTCAAATATTAATATTTAATTCAGTTTTAAAAACTGAAGAATGCAGAGTCAGAGAGATTTATCCAGCATCCCTCAGCAAATTAACGACAGAAAAAGAAACATTATGGTAATCCTAAAGTGATATTGGGGAACACGACTAATTTCCCATAGGCTCTGTACTTATACTCTGGTATAGTATAAGTATAGTATATATGGTATAAGTATAGTATATAAGAACTATACTTCTTATAGTTCTGTGTTTGTTGCTTGCTAAGAGGCTAAATAGCACTAGTATAAATAGCATAAAAAGAGTGGGGAGACTATAGATGAACCCCATTTAAATCAAAGTGGGTATAGTTCACTTTAAGGAAACAAACTACATGAAAATTCAATAGAATTTGGGCTTTTTAAATGAAAGGATTCACAAAAGAATTAGCTTGAGCTCTATATTATCAGAGAAGACATTTACCAAATGAAAGCCCATCTGTGATTCAGATACCAGAACAAATATCTAATACAACAAATTCCAATCTACCAAAGAAAGTGCCTTAGAGTCACAAAAGGATTTTTTTAAACTTGATGTATCAAACACATCATTTGGAGGGAGGGGCCACTCCAGCTTGGTACGGAGTTTGAGAATGAACAGCTTAGAGGAAAGCGAAACCTGTTAAACAAGGGAAGAGAGCAAATTTCAATAAAACAGATCAAGGTAGGAGGATGTGGGTTCCCCTAGAACTAGGCACTGATATATATACCAGGATTCCAGTGCAAGTGGTTGATTTGGGAGGAGATTTCTGGGCACTTCGGTAGGGCATCGGGGAAGCTAGAACAGGCAGGGGAGGGAAGGAAGCCACTTAAAAGGATGTTATCAAGCTAGCTGCCACTGTGGGCCGCTGGAACCTCATCCTGCTGAGGGACACGGGGTGACCAGTGAGAACACACGCACCTGAGTCACCCTGCCTGAGAAGCGAGGGCACTTTGGGGGCCGCTGTGGCATCCAGATTACGTCTCAGGGCAGAGCAGCCGTTGCTGCCTATTGGAAGTCGGGCCGGTGTGTGTGAAAATGCAGAGGGCTGGCAGCGCAGAAGCACAGCATCTGCTACAGATGGAATAAACCAGCTCCTCACGGCGTGTTTGTTCCCTTTAGTGCTTTTTAAAAAGTGGTTTGAATGGCTTACATTTACGGTTGAAACTCCTTAAAGCTGACTTTCTGATATTCTCTCGTGTGCACTTTCGTTTTCCTGCCCCAGGGCTGCTACCGACACGTCCTTCTCTGCCTGCTCCGCCGCCCTCCCGGAGCTGCCTCCCGGAGCTGCCGCCCACTTAACAGCAGGCTGAGGGCCTCCGTGCCCAAGCGGCTCACTCTGGTCAGACCTGTTGTCTGTTTTTGGGTGGACGTGGCTCCGCGCAGTAGAAAGCACGGTCTGCAGTGCTATTACAGCAGAAGGCCTGGCACCTTCAAAGCATGTCTGCAAACACCCTGCTCCAGTTTTATACTTGTCGAACATGTTCCCCAGGTGAGGAAGGAAATGCCAAACGCGGTTAGTCACACTAGAAAGGACAGTGGCAGTTTGCGTTCCAAGAGGACTACGTCTCCTCCTCTTTTTCTCCTCTGCACCCTCTCACCACAGGAAACACTCTAAGCAGTTTTCCAAGTCCCAAGAAAGATCGCAGAGTTCCCAACGCGCAGTTTATGGCTTGAAAACACTTGGCAGACGAAACAATAACAAAGTCAATGCCACCTCACCCTTTCCGTGTGGTTATGTAATCAAAGGGCAAACTGCTGTCTCAGGCAGAGCTGGGAGAGGGCTGGGCACACAGCTCTGCACATCCAGCCGCCCTCCATGCTTTGGAGGCTGGGGGAGGGAGTACCCTTCCAGCTGTCAGGAGGCTTTGACACGGGCATGTCTGGGCCTCTCTCTCTGTCCCATCACCGGGAACTAGGACGGCCCCTATGACCCATTAATGTGGATTTTCTTTTTTTTTTTTAATATCTTTATTGTAGTATAATTGCTTTACAATGGTGTGTTCGTTTCTGCTTTATAACAAAGTGAATCAGTTATACATATACATATGTTCCCATATCTCTTCCCTCTTGCATCTCCCTCCCTCCCACCCTCCCTATCCCACCCCTCTAGGTGATCACAAAGTACCAAGCTGATCTCCCTGTGCTATGCAGCTGCTTCCCACTAGCTATCTAGTTTGGTAGTGTATATATGTCCATGCCACTCTCTCACTTCGTCCCAGCTTACCCTTCCCCTCCCCACATCCTCAAGTCCATTCTCTAGTAGGTCTGTGTCTTTATTCCCGTCTTACCCCTAGGTTCTTCATGACATATTTTTTCTTAGATTCCATATATATGTGTTAGCATACGGTATTGGTTTTCCTCTTTCTGACTTACTTCACTCTGTATGACAGACTCTAGGTCCATCCACCTCACTACAAATAACTCGATTTCGTTTCTTTTCATGGCTGAGTAATATTCCATTGTATATATGTGCCACATCTTCTTTATCCATTCATCTGTTGATGGACACTTAGGCTGCTTCCATGTCCTGGCTATTGTAAACAGAGCTGCAATGAACATCTTGGTACATGACTCTTTTTGAATTATGGTTTTCTCAGGGTATATGCCCAGTAGTGGGATTGCTGGGTTGTACGGTAGTTCTACTTGTAGTTTTTTAAGCAACTGACAAAGGATTAATCTCCAAAATTTACAAGCAGCTCAGGCAGCTCATTAACAAAAAAACAAACAACCCAATCCAAAAATGGGCAGAAGACCTAAATAGACATTTCTCCAAAGAAGATATACAGATTGCCAACAAACACATGAAAGGATGCTCAACATCATTAATCATTAGAGAAATGCAAATCAAAACTAAAACCAGGTATCATCTCACACCGGTCAGAATGGCCATCATCAAAAAATCTAGAAACAATAAATGCTGGAGAGGGTGTGGAGAAAAGGGAACACTCTTGCACTGTTGGTGGGAATGTAAATTGATACAGCCACTATGGAGAACAGTATGGAGGTTCCTTAAAAAACTACAAATAGAACTACCATAACGTGGATTTTAAAAGGGGCCCATTCCTTCCTCTGGGAGCACACAGCCCCATGCTGGGGACCGCAGTTTGGCGAGGGGGGCTTGGCCTGGATTTCAGCCCCCTCTTGGGGCCCTCGGCCAGGCCTCTGAGGGCAGAGCAGACCCCTACAGTTCACTTGGGGACACTGTGGAGACTGGAAACTCTCCCACCCCACCCCAGGTCAGAGCTATCGTTTACTCTATCTCACTTCTCTTTAAGTTCCAGATCCTGAAAGATTATTCCTTCTGCTTCAGAGGACAGCTCCTTACTCTGGCCACAACTTGCTTTCTTTATAAATTACCTGGAAGTTCCTGCCTGTCCATTTCAGTCAGTTTATTTACCTGATCATTTGGCCTGCTGTATCAGCATCTCCCCACAAGACTATATCACTCTTTCCGCCCCAAGTGGCATCACTTTGTGGCAAGGTATTTGGGGAGGCAATTGTCCTTTTTTATTTTCTTTTTAAGGTTAAACAAACAACTAGCTTAAAGGCAGGGGAATGGTCAAATCTGCATAAGTGGGAGGAGATAAATTTGCATAAGAAGCCCAGGTGCCTCCTGGGAGGAAAGTAACCGAGATGCCAGTGCAGATTCCCTTCCCAAAGCTGTGGTAGAGACCAGGGGACTCTAAGGAAGGGCCATGGGCAGGGGAAAGGAGACAGGGGAAGTGGGGTTGACCCTGCACGGGAGAGAGGTGGAAAGCAAGCATGGCCTGGGTCCAGGATACAGCAGAACCCAGACGTGTGCTAACTTGGTTCTCCTGACAGCAAACCACCACCTTCAGGAAAGTGTTGTGTAAGCAAACTGGCAAGCTGCCCTCGCAGCAGCTGGCCCCAGGGTCCCGACCTCAGATGTGATGTGGGGATTCAGGAAGCCACTGCTGGAACCCCTGGCTTCAGAGGCACACCAGACCTGTTGTAAGATGCGCCCGCAAAACATAAGCTTCCCACCATGCGTCTTTCCCCACTTGGAAGAGGTCTGAATTTGTCTCATGTGACCGCATCTGGCTGGTGGAACTGAAATTACTCAGCTGCCAGGGAGTCTGGGAAATGTAGTTTTAGATTTGTAGACTCTGCTACATGTAAAGGCACATTGAAAGGACGTTGAAATGGATGATGAGTAATCATTTTCCCCACGGTTCCTCCATTTGAAAACCTTCAGTGGCTCTCCATGTGGATAGCACTGTCGAAGGAAAGCAGGACCTGAGTCCAGGATACAGCAGACTCCAGCAATGATTTCCAAACTGTAGACTACAGACCCTGGGGAGGAGACTAGGAGACATTACAAGATGTTTCTGAACCTCCTTACGCTGCAGTGATCCTGTGGACGGGAAGGGAAAGAAAAAAAAAACCCAAAAACCACATTGTGACTTCCACATATGTGTTCACCTATTTTTCAAACATGGAGGGAATTATGATTCAAAAAATACAAATCACTTAACAACCTTCCTTACAAACATGTTTCTCACCCGCAGACCCCACTCCTCTGCCTAGAATGAGAATTCTGTCTCCGTCCTGTCTTGCCAATTCATATTCACCATCTGAGACTCAGCCCAGGCTACCACCTCCCCTAATCGGGGAGGTGATTCTCTCTGACTTCCTCAGGCTGGGGTAGATAGTCCTCATCAGTTCTCTCGTAATATCCTGATAATAATAAAATTAAAGTGAAATTTGATTGGCTTACTTTGTGCCAGGCTCCATGAGGTATGTACTCTTACTATCTCATTTTACAGATGAGGACGCTGGGGCACAGAGAGGTTGTATAACCTGCCCAAGGTCACTTATTAGTGACAGCTGTGACTGTCACAGGCAGCAGTCTGTCTTCAGAATCTATGCTCTTGGCCAATGCCCTCACTTCCTCTCATCTATCGGTTGTTACACTGCCCACCCTGCTATATTTATCTATCTATCCATCCATCTATAGCTGAATCTGTACATCTATCTCCTCCACAAATAAGCAATGTCTTTCTATGATGTTTAAAATGGGAAAAAAAAGTTAAAAGTATTTCCTCTCTTCCTAACACATTGAAAATTCCACGACCAGGGTCCAAATTCCTTGATCCATCTTTCCCTCATCCTCTGCTGTCTGTTAACACAGGGACTATTTTCTCCTTCAGCAGAGAATACCAGACTAAATTACAGAGCAGGATACAAAATTACTATCCTCAGCTCCCTCCTTTGCCTGTTTTCTCCAAAATAGATTCTTTCCGTTGGTTGTATAAATACAAGACAGAACCCACCACTGCTTCGAAATCATGCGGGAAAGTGTATCATCAACTCTGAGCTCTGCTGGAGCTGACCTTCTGGCCAGGGTCCACCAGGCACTCCTTGAGAAAGGATGGGGCTCCTAGGCGCTCCAGCCCATGCATCAGCATTCTCGTGCAAACATTTAGGAGGGTGAAACTGAGGAGAGCATGACATTTCCCTGGGAATCAGGAGGCGTTTCCATATCTGCACTCTTGCCTTCACTGTTTATTACCCTTTCTGTCTAACACGGATGACACTTGCTCGGATTCCCTGTGCCTCAGTACCTGGGTAGCTCTGCTTACACCTGCCAACAACCCCACCAGGTAAGCTAGCTGATTGTTCCCTCTACTGGGGACACCCTGGAAGCATCAACTTCCTCCAGACTCATCTCCCTTCTCGCTTTGCTCAAACTCCTTTCTCTTCCCTTTGTCTGATATTTGCTCAGCCCATTGGTTTTGGCTCATAAACCAGGTATTTCCTTTTCCCTCTTGAAGGTAACTTATAAAAGTAACTTTCTTTAATCATCTTTCAGGTATGCTCTCTGGGCCTCTGTTTGGGAAAGTCCCCCCTGCCTGCAGAGTGCCCTTCTAAAGGCTCCTATCCTCTGCAGGAAACAGGGAACAATTTAGACGGATCAGGCATGATGGCTTTGCAAATCTCCCTTGTGTAATTTACACATCTGGTAACTCATTATTGTTTTAAGACATCTTAATTCCCATTCAGGCTAAATGACCTGGTACACCCACAGCCATCTCAGAGAATGTCAGTTCAATCTAAGAGAGTGCGATGTTTGTCAAAATAGCATTGCACAAACCCTCTGAAGAAAGCCAAAAACAGTTGCAGTGAATTACAAACATATTATGGAGTCAATGAGATCTAGCATTTAACCTTCAGCTAATGTTGACACCAAGCAGTACACCCACAAAAGCCAAAGAGAATCCGAGTGGAGAGCATGGGTTCCCAGCCTTGGCTGCGTTTTGGAATCATCTGGGTATTAAAAAAAAATCTCCATGTCCAGGCCATACTCCAAGCCAATTAAATCAGAATCTCTGGGGGTGGGTCCCAGGCATCATTATATTTTAAAGCCCTCCAGGGATTCCAATACGCAGCCAAGGTCGAGATCCACTAGTATAGAACGTCTGGCCCTCGCTCACAACCAGGGCTTAGGTCCTCTTTATACACACTGTCAGGCGTGTAGGGCGGGGAAGATGACACCACATGCCTGGTCATGCCACTCACCCATGCCAGCTTAACTCGCCAGCTGCCCACTCAGCTCCTGAAGCTACCCAAAACGTGGAAACTCAAGGTCGAGGTGATGCTCAGGTGACGATTAAGGTTACCAGACATCAGAGCATTGAAAGCGGGACAGCCAAGGCACAAACAGAATAGAGAGACACAAGTGCTCCAAGGGGGGGCGTTGGATTTGCCAATTTGAGGTACTGCCACCTGATAGTCAACTGAAGAAGGAAAAAAGATATGGAGGGTAGGAGGGGGCTTCTGGAGTGCTGGTCATGTTCTGTTTCTTCAACTGGATGCTGGTTACACAGGGCTGCTGTTTCTGAAACATGGCCACTTCTACACTTACGATATGGACACTTATATATGTACATCATGCTTTAGTAAAAAGTTTTGTAAGGAGAGAAACATTACACTGGTCAGTGAAAAAAGGTCATAGACGCTATCAAAAATAGAAAGCCCACCAGCCTGTTTATAGCACTGAGTTTGATAATAGCCCCATATTAGAAACCATTCAAATCATAGGGACCTGGTTGGACAAGTTAAGGTTCAGCCATACAACGGGATACTACGTAGCTATTAAATTTTATGTGGTAGAAGACTACGTCATGACATGGAAAAGTGCTCGCAGTCTATTTTAAAGTTAAAAAAAGAAGATGGATTATAAAACATTGTTATACATGTGTTAGATATGATTATGCATTTTTCTTTGCACACTGGTCTTGAGATAAATAAATATGTTAGGCATTACTGAGATACAAACAGAAAGAAAGACAGTGTGCAGACAGGACCTGGACTCAAGTCCCAACCTAGCTTATCTACTAATAATTGTTCACCTTTGGCCAACTTGCTCAACTTTGTGAAAAGAGCTTTATTGAGATATAATTCACACACCATACAGTTCACCCATCTAAAGTGTACAAGTTAATGTCTTTTAGTATATTCAAAGAGTTGTACAACTACTACCACAAACTGATTTTAGAACATTTTTATCGCCCTGTAGCCATTTGCAGTCAGTCTCCACTCCTGCCAACCCCCGCAGCCCTTGGCAACCAGTCATCTACCTTCTGTCTCCATACAGTTGCCTATTCTGGACATTTCATCGAAATACAACCATACGATGTATGTTTTCCGTGCGTCTGGCGTCTTTCCATTAGCATAGTGTTTTCAAGGGTCATCCATGTTTTTGCATGGAAGGAACTTCATTCCTTTTACTGCTAAATAATATCCCCCTTTATGAATATATCATATTTTGCTTATCCATTCTTCAAATGGTGGACATTTGGGTTGTTTCTACTTTGGGGCTATTATGAATAACGCTGCTGTAAACATTCCCATAGAAGTTTATGTGTGGATGCATGTTTTAGTTTCTCTTGGGTATATATCTAGGAGTGGAATTTCTGGGTGTGATATAATACAAAAATATATTTAGTCTTTGCCCACAGCTCCTGGCAGAGCTCCTAAAACCCTTGGAATTTCCTGAGTGATAGGATTTGTGGGAGTTTTTGCTATACACAACCAGCCCCTTTCAATCACACCTGAGTGTATGCTAATGAGGTGACTTAGGGTGGGACCCGCCCCCCCCCCATAGCTATAGGATACGGCCAATCACCAGAAAGACCAAGTGATCAGAGGGTTAGAACTCTCAGCCCCACCCACCAACCCCTCTGGGAAAGGGAGGTGGTGCTGGACATGGAACTCTATAAAAAACTCTTGAACAAGATTCGGAGATTCGGAGAGTTCCCAGGCTGGTGAACACATGGACTTGCTGGGACGGTGGTGTGCCTGGAGAAGGCATAGAAGCTCTATGCTCCCTCCCTTCTCCATACCTTGCCTTGTGTATCTCTTCCATCTGGCTATTCCTGAGTTGCATCCTTTATAATAAAACCATAAATGTAAGTAAAGTATTTCCCTGAGGTCTGTGAGCCATTCTAGCAAACTATTGAACTTAAGGAGGGGGTCGTGGGAACCTACAATTTATAGCCAGAAGTACGGGTGGCCCAGGACATTACACTGGCATCAGGGGCAGTCTGGTGGGACTGAACCCTTAAATCTGTGGAATCTGTCACTAACTCCAGGTAGTTAGTGTCAGAATTAAATTGAACCGTTGGACAACCAATTGGTGTCCGGAGAATTGGAGAATTGGTTGACTGGTGTCAGAGTACGATCCAGACTAGGTCATATGGTAACTCTGTGTTTAACATTTACATTTCCTCCAGCAATTTCTCCATATCCTCACCAACACTTGCTATTGTGTGTCTTTTTTACTATAGCCATCCTAGCAGATGTAAGGTGATATCTCATTGTGGTTTTGATTTGCTTTTCTCTAATAACTAATGATGTTGAGCATCTTTTCATATGCTTATTACCATTTGTATATATTCTATGGAGAAATGTCTAATCAGATCCCTTGCCCATTTTGAAATTGGGTTAACTTTTTATTATTGAATGGTAGTTTTTTATATATTCTGGAATCAAGTCCCTTAACAGACACATAATTTGTAAATATTTTCACCCATTCTGTGGGTTGTCTTTTCACTTTCTTGATGGTGCCCTTTAAAGCCCCAAAGTTTTAAATTTTTATGAAATCCAATTTATCAATTTTTTTCTTTAGTCACTTGTTTTTTGGTGTCATGTTTAAGGAGGCTTTCAGGATCCACATCTTTTAATCTTCTTGTTCTTGGTGCCAAGCACAGAGCCTGGCATAGAGCAGGCACACAATATTTGCGAACTGGGATGACGTATCTTTATCTGAACCTGGGAATTTATTGAGTACTGCATCGTTTATCTATTACTGTGTAAAAAATGACCTGAATTTAGCAGTTTAAAATCACAAACATTTTATTTGGCTCACTAGCCAATGGGTCAGTTGGGCAGTCCTTCTGATCTGGACTGGCTCACGTGTCTGTGTTCAGCTTATAGTTTGGCAGCTGGTTGAATGATCTAGAATGGCCTCACTCTCGTGTCTGGTGGTTGGTACACTGTCAGATGCGATGCCTTGGTTCTCTTTGTAGCCTGTCACCCACTAGCAGGCTAGCTCATGGTCGTGTTAGAGTTCCAATTCCAAGCCCTAATACCTAGGCGCTTTTCAAGTCTCTGCTTATATCACATTTGTTCATGTCCTATTGACCAAAGCAATTCACATAGCCAAGCCTAGATTTGAGAGATGGAGAAATAGACTCCAGCTTTTAGGAGAAGGGAAGGATTTGTGGCCATTTTTGTAATTTACCACAAGTACCTCGATGCTTCTACACTGTTAGGCTTTTATGGAGGATGTAAAAGAAAACCCTCTCCTTCTTTCACGCTTACACGCCATTGTGGGCATTCATTCATTCAACAAATGTTTACTGAGCATCTACTATGTGTCAGGCACAGTTCTGGGCTCTTGAGGTATCTTAATAAGCAGAGCAGACTAAGATCCTTCCCCCTTCCCCATGAAATTTACCTTCTAGTGGAAATCGCAACAGGAAAGATTTCAAATAGAGTCCAAACGAACTGTTGTGGTGGTGAAAATTTCTTTGACCGTACCTATATACAATGAAAATTAAATCCAGAACTTAGCCCCTGCAGGCAGGAGGGAAGATAGAAACACCCTTAAGAACACAGAGCAAAAGGGTAGAAGATTGCAAGGGATCCCAGAGAAAAGCAGGCTCCTACGGAAAATGGAAATTTGTTCTTGTATTTTCAAAGTGAGTTTGTATCAATCAGGGTTCAACCAGAAACATATAAATGATAGGAGACATATATTAAGAGATTTAGGGAATTCCCTAGCGGTCCAGTGTTTAGGACTCTAATTGCATGGAGAGTTACTTTATGCGATTGTGGGGCTGGCTAGGCAAGTCTGAAATCCATAGGGCCTGCCACCAGGAGGAGCAGGCTGGAATTCCCAGGCACAAGCTACAGCTGCAGTCTGTAGGCAGGATTCCTTCTTCTCCTGGGAAACCCCAGGTCTGCTCTTACGGCCTTTCACCTGACTGAATCAGGGTTACCCAGACTATCTAAAATAATCTCCCTTACTTAAAGTTCACTGATTGTGGACTTTAATCACATCTACAAAACACCTTCACACAGCACCTAGATTAGCGTTTAATTGAATAACTGGAGACTGTAGCCTAGCCCAGCTGACACGTAAAACTGAACATCCCATGAACTGACCGCACAATTCTGTCAATTAACTAAAGCCCACTGTACACGTTAAGTGGGTGAATTATATAGTGTGTGAAATATATCTTAATAAAGCTGTAAAAAAAATAAGTAGGTTAGTTCTATGCTTTGGGAGATCTAGTTTCAAAAAATAAATGTGGGCTTAAAACAAAAAGTCTTATAATGAATGTGTTTGACTCAGTCTGGAAGGCAGAACAGAAGCTGTAATCCACGAAGAATGTAGCCTAATTCACCCTGAGCCGGCACTGTTCTATCCTCTCAGCTAGGAGTTGGAGTAATTTCTCTATGGCTTCCTTACTACCTGCGTGCCATAGACCAATTAATATTTACACTCCCCAGTCAGTTACCAGAGGAGACAGACGCTGGGAGAGCCGGAAGAGCAGAGCCCAGAGGATCCTCGGGCCCCTGGGCTGGTTACGGGATGTAGGATCCCGGCGCCACTTAATAAGATTAAGCGTCACCTCCAATTAGCTCTCTGTCCTCTCTGCACTCAGGTGGCTCTAGCCTGTGGGCAGCTGTTAGAGCCCAGCTACAGACAAATAAGGAGGTGGTGCATTAAAAAAAAAAAAGTGTGGTGAGGGCTAGACATGTTCCAGGGGTCTGGAGCAGAGTGAGGAAGGAAGCCCGTGGGAAAGGAAAGATGAAAACACCATGGATGGAACTGGGGCGGGAGGGAGGGCCCACGTCACAACTGGGAACAAACAAAGGGCTAGAGGAGGGAAGAGGCTGGACTGACTGGAACAGGGTGTCCTGGAGAGGTGGATGCAGGGCAGGGAGGCTCTTGAAGAACAGGCGGAGGAATGCGGAACAGATGCAAGCAAACCAGTGGCGCCCAAAGTAGGGGTGCACATCTCAAGGGGTGGTCAAGATGATCCACTGCAGCAGGGGAGGGAAAGACGCTAACTTCGACTAGATTGATTTTTGATCCAAAGAATAAGAAAATAAACTCAACTAGTAGGTAATATATGGATTCATGCCACCACCCTCCCCCTGTCTGGAAGTCAGACAGTCACAAGACAAGAATTCTCAAATGATTTTGAAGACAGTGGGAATTCCTGAATTGAAGGGATGATAAGCCTCGTCATTTACTTTCAGCATTTTGCAACATTTATAAGGTAAAGTGTGTTTACAGATTCTAGCCTCCAGTTATAATGAAACCAGCCCTCATAAAATAAACAGGTGACTTTGAAGAATCCCACAAAGGAAACCCTGCTTGGAAGTAATATTAATAAGGCAAGAAGAATCAAACAACCTGAAAATGAGTTCTCCTTCTCACAATGCAACAAATGATGCGTTTCTCCACTTTCTAGAACCTTCTTTGTCCACCACGGTTGAAGTCAAAACAATGACCATCTAGTCAGAGCTGAAAAGAGGTTGTTCAGAGAACTCAAAATTATCCAGGTACCTATTAAAAATATGGATATAAAGCTGGCCCAAGGTACAGCCCATGACTTAATATACTGGTTAATGAAAGGATATCATTTATAAATAAACAAGTATGAATATAATGGGGGTGCATACTAAGGAAGGTATACGGGCCAAAAAAAAGGGAGTTCATTGCTGCAAGCAATGTGAAGGGCTATTTTCAGACAATATTGTAGAGTATATGGGCTGTTCTAGGTTGGGTTCCTCTAGAAGCAGACCTGGAGATGAGGATTTGATGTGAGTAGTTGGAATGAGAGAGAGACTCAAGAAACACTAGGAGGGAAATGGGGGTGTGTTAGCAAGCATGTCATCACTGTGGGCAACTAAGGCAACTGGAAATTGGTGTAGAACCTGCGTTAGACGCGTCCCACCCTAGGGGGAAGGAAGACGGAGTAGTTATATACCAGCTTCTGCCATCAATGGTTGAGAGCCGCTCGGGGGGCATTTACTCCCCATTCTGCCTGTGCTTGGGCAAGCCCAAGGAAGCCCTCAGAATGACAGTCACAGGGGCTTGGAGGAGGAAGCCACAAGCACGCATGGGAATGGTGAAGGCCAAGAGATACGGGCGGGCGGAACACCCACAGTGTCTGCTCCCTAGGCTTGTTTACGGTTTGACTTTTTACAATAAGCAGCGTTTACTCTCTCTGTCTCATCATTCTTTGTTTTTCAACTTTTCACTTGTCGGAACTCTGGGTGGGGCAACGAGCCCAGGCGTGGGAGTCCTGAAGGTCTTGGAAATAGCAGCTTACCAAAGGCCAAGAGGCAGCTCACGGTCCGCCCAGCCCATTTTAAAGGAGCTCCCGGGCTGTTGGATTCTACAGAGGAAGGCGGTTTTTGGTAAAACATTGCCGAGAACTCTAATATGTACCGCTGCAACAGAAAATACTGAAAGGAAGGGTTAAGGCTGGGTGTTTTCGGGGAGATTCCAGAAGGTTCAGAAAGTTCAATTCAGCTAAGAACTAAGCGAAGACACTCAGTGTAGCCCTAGTTCAGAAGTCCAGCTGAATGAATGCAGGTCTGCCCTAGAGGATCAGGCCATTTATGAGTTGCCATGGGCCAGCCCAGAGAGGTCTAGATGGCAAAGGAGACATTCTGAGGGGCTCCAGCAGCAGAGGAGAGGGTGGACTTTGCCCATCAGCTGCCTACACTAAGGCCATCCTGTCTACCAAGCAGAGCCTTCTACGTGCTGTGCCTGAAGCAGAGATAAGCAAGATCGACTCTATTTGGCCACCACTTTGGTGCAAGTAGAACTTCAGGCCCCATCTAGAAAGGAGGGGCTGCCATTTGGGAATGAAGCGCTTAAAGGAAGATCCAGAGCAGTGTGGAGAGGCAGCCAGAGCCATCGCTCCTACCCTCAGCTGCCCAGGGGGGCCCATCCTATGGGCAGGAGGAATAGGCAGCTAAATACAGAAGAGACACGAGGCACCCTCACTGGTTCGTCCTCCAGGACAACAGGTTTTACTGGGAGCAGAGAAGAGACAGCTAAAGTCTATTCCTCCCAGCACTGAAGGAGTCAGAACAGAAAGAGAGGCAGAAAGGGGACTTAGGAGGGAGCCAAAGATACATCGTCATTTCATGATTTGTTTAAGCTGTTCTATCATTACAATGACTACAGGTTATGCCACAGAGAACTCACGTTAAAACACTGCTATTGTTAGTATATTAACACAGGGGAATTGTGGGGGGCGGGAGGGGTGCATCGAGCTCGTTGATACCTTGGGAACCGAAGGGAAGAGCTACAAGATACTGCAATAGAGACAGTCAATGGGAAGGAGCAGGAGTGGGCAACATGAAGGCGAAAAGCTGGGAATGCATGATAGCTCTTGTGTGCAGGATGCCGGCCACGTTTCCGAGGTTATTCACATTGATCCTCACTGCAACCCTAAAGGGAATTAACGGATGAGGAAACGGAGCCAGAGAGAGGTTAGGTGACTAGCTGTGTTAATTCACTGGGTCCTCCAAGAAGCAGACGCCAAGATGGGATTAGAAGTGCAAGAACCATATGGGGCTATATGTATTATGTATAGCTGATTCACTTTGTTATAAAGCAGAAACTAACACACAATTGTAGAGCAATTATACTCCAATAAAGATGTTAAAAATAAAAGTGCAAGAACCGTATGGGGGGAAGTGCCAGGGAAAGGCTCAGAGGAGGGGGCAGGAGAAGGCAGAGCGTGCCTTCAGGTGGCGATGCCAGTCTGGACCCTGTGGAGGAGACATATAAGGACCTCTAGGAAAGTCTCAGTCAGGCCAACGAGGAGTCCTGCAGCCAAGGTGGCCCGTTGGAGGAGTCCCACATGTCCCTGGGATGGCCTGCACTAGTACTCTGACTGTGCTTACTCACTGGCTGGGAGCAGCCCATGGGAAACACAACCTAGGTGCAAATGCAGCAGTGAATCCAGAGGGGCAGGAGCTGGGCCCTCAGTTATGCTCCTGAAGCTAAAATCACACGACCAGCAAATAGTGGGAGGATTTGAGCTGAGATCTTTCTGACTGTAAATCCCCCTTTCTTGGTCACTGCATTGCATACATATGCATATATCTCGGGCATGAACTAAATGGCATCAGAGGACTGAATGTAACCAAACAGGATCCTATGGGGCCTTCCCAGAACAGAACTCCCCCCACGTTCTCCTCCTACCTTTTGCCTGTAGAAAAACTTTTGTCAAAGTATAAATTTAATCAGAGAAGTGAGAAAATGCAGAAAGAAAGGAAAAAAGACAAGCAAGACAAAATAATAACAGTTTAGCCATTAAAAAGAGTCAAGGACCTTTAATTCCTCCTCAAGGGCTATAGATAATATTCTGAGTCACGTCCTTTGAGCTGTTTTGCAGATACTGAAACTCACACCGGGTGGAAGAAGTTAACTGTCTGCTGCCCACAAGCACAGACCGGTTGGAACCAGAAGGTTGATGATGTTGACTCCCAATTACCTCACCACCAACCAGTCAGAGGAGTGTCCACAAGCTGATCACATACCTGACAACCCCCCTCCCTCACCCTGCCTTTATAAACATTTCCCTGAAAGCCTTCAGGGAGTTTGGGTCTTTTAAGCACTTGCTACCTGGACTCCTTGTTTGGCACCCTGCAATAAACACCGCACTGTATTCACCACGACCCAGTATCAGTAGATCGGCTTTACTGCGCATGGGCAAGTGGACCCACTCTGGTTCAGTCACATGAAGACAAACTTGAGACATCCCTCACCGACTCCTGCAGCACAAATTTCTAAAATCACAATCTAGCTGGGCAACATACGTTTTTATGAAGAGATCAGAAAGATGAAAGATTTTCAATCCTATTAAAATTGCTTTTTAGATTCTCACCCATTCCCCCCCATTCTCCACAGGAACACACAGATCCACAAATATTTATTAAGCACTCACCAAGTATCAGAGTCTGCATTTGGTACTGGGTACACATACATGGAATTTCTGGTATGCTGGGAGAGGCACGCATTAACAAGTAATGAAGAAAAATTATGGATAAGTTTATAAGGGGAAGTTCAAGGTGCCTTGAGAGAAAAAGCAGGGGAGATCTAATGGAAATTGGGGCCTGAGGGGTGGACAAAATGTCTGAAGCAATGAATGCCCCAGGGAGGAATGGCATTGGTGTTAGTAGACGTAGGGTCTAGCCCAAAGCATGCGTTGTTGGCTCCTCTGAGCATGAGAAGAGCTGAAAGCCAGGTCCCCATACTTAAATTCCCTTCAATAAGCCCTGTTTGTATCTTCCAAGGAGCTTACATATCGTTTTTAAGAGAGGGTGTTATTTAGGATTGGCTCAAGATGGCAGAGTAGAAGGACGTGTGCTCACTCCCTTTTGCGAGAGCACTGGAAGCACAACTAATTGCTGAACAGTCATCGACAGGAAGACACTGGAACTCACCAAAAAAGATACCCCACATCCAAAGACAAAGGAGAAGACGCAATGAGACGGTAGGAGGGACAAAATCACAGTAAAATCAAATCCCATAACTGCTGGGTGGGTGACTCACAGACTGGTGAACACTTATACCACAGAAGTCCACCCACTGGAGTGAAGGTTCTGAGCCCCACATCAGGCTTCCCAACCTGGGGGTCCGGCAACGGGGGGAGGAATTCCTAGAGAATCAGACTTTGAAGGCTAGTGGGATTTGATTGCAGGACTTCGACAGGACTGGGGGAAACAGAGACTCCACTCTTGGAGGGCACACACAAAGTAGTGTGCACACTGGGACCCAGGGGAAGGAGCAGTGACCCCATAGGAGACTGAACCAGACCTACCTGCTAGTGTTGGAGGGTCTCCTGCAGAGGCAGGGGGTGGCTGTGGCTCACCGTGGGGACAAGGACACTGGCAGCAGAAGTTCTGGGAAGTACTTCTTGGCGTGAGCTCTCCGAGAGGCTGCCATTAGCCCCACCAAAGAGCCAGGCAGGCTCCAGTGCTGGGTCGCCTCCGGCCAAACAACCAACAGGGAGGGAACCCAGCCCCACCAATCAGCAGACAAGAGGATTAAAGTTTTACTGAGCTCTACCCACCAGAGCAACACCCAGCTCTGCCCACCACCAGTCCCTCCCATCAGGAAGCTGGCACAAGCCTCTTAGACAGCCTCATCCACCAGAGGGCAGACAGCAGAAGCAAGAAGAACTACAGTTCTGCAGCCTGTGGAAGGAAAACCACATTCACAGAAAGACAGACAAAATGAAAAGGCAGAGGACTTTGTACCAGATGAAGGAACAAGATAAAACCCCAGAAAAACAACTAAATGAAGTGGAGATAGGCAACCTTCCAGAAAAAGAGTTCAGAATAATGATAGTAAAGATGATCCAGGACCTCAGAAAAACAATGGAGGCAAAGATCAAGAAGATGCAAGAACTGTTTAACAAAGACCTGGAAGAATGAAAGAACAAACACCTGGAAGAATTAAAGAACAAACAAACAGATGGACAATAAAATAACTGAAATGAAAAATACACAAGAAGGAATCAACAGCAGAATAACTGAGGCAGAAGAACAGATAAATGACCTGGAAGACAGAATGGTGGAATTCACTGCCACAGAACAGAATAAAGAAAGAAGAATGAAAAGAAATGAAGACCGCCTAAGAGACCTCTGGGACAACACTAAATTCAACAATATTTGCATTATAGGGGTCCCAGAAGGAGAAGAGAGAGAGAAAGGACCTGAGACAATATTTGAAGAGATTATAGTCGAAAACTTCCCTAACATGGGAAAGGAAATAACCACCCAAGTCCAGGAAGCACAGAGAGTCAGTCCCAGGCAGGATAACCCAAGGAGAAACACACCGAGACACATGGTAATCAAAGTGACAAATATTAAAGGCAAAGAAAAATTACTGAAAGCAACAAGGGAAATAAGGCAAATAACATAAAAGGGAACTCCGATAAGGTAAACAGCTGATTTCTCAGGAGAAACTCTACAAGCCAGAAGGGAGTGGCACCATGTGACAAAGTGAGAGAGTGGCATGGACATATATACACTACCAAACGTAAAACAGACAGCTAGTGAGAAGCAGCCGCATAGCACAGGGAGATCAGCTCGGTGCTTTGTGACCACCTAGAGGGGTGGGATAGGGAGGGTGGGAGGGAGGGAGACGCAAGAGGGAAGAGATATGGGAACATATGTATATGTATAACTGATTCACTTTGTTATAAAGCAGAAACTAACACACCATTGTAAAGCAATTATACCACAATAAAGATGTTAAAAAAAATAAGGCAGTTACTTTTCAGACCAAAAAAAAAAAATCAAACATGGTTAATCTTTTGGTAAGTAAATAAATAAAATAAAGTGATGAAAGGGAAGAACCTACAAGCAAGACCACTCTACCCAGCAAGGATCTCATTCAGATTCAACCGAGAAATCAAAAGCTTTACAGACAAGCAAAAGCTAAGAAAATTCAGCACCACGAAACCAGCTCTACAACAAATGCTAAAGGAACTTCTCTAAATGAGAAACACAAGAGAAGAAAAGGACCTACAAAAACAAACCCATAACAATTAAGAAAATGTTAATAGGAACATACATATTGATAATTACCTTAAACACGAATGGATTAAATGCTCCAACAAAAAGACACAGCCTCGCTGAATGGATACAAAAACAAGACCCGTACATATGCTGTCTACAAGAGATCCACTTCAGACCTAGGGACACATACAGACTGAAAGTGAGAGGATGGAAAAAGATATTCCATGCAAATGGAAATCAAAGGAAAGCTGGAGTAGCAATACTCATATCAGATAAAATAAACTTTAAAATAAAGAATGTTACAAGAGACAATAAAGGACACTACATAATGATCGAGGGATCAATCCAAGAAGATATAACAATTATATATACACCCAACATAGGAGGACCTCAATACATAAGGCAACTGCTAACAGCTATAAAAGAGGAAATCGACAGTAACACAATAATAGTGGGGGACTTTAACACCTCACTTACACCAATGGACAGATCATCCAAAATGAAAATAAATAAGGAAACAGAAGCTTTAAATGACACAACAGACCAGATAGATTTAATTGATATTTATAGGCTATTCCATCCAAAAACAGAAGATTACACTTTCTTCTCAAGTGCACACAGAACATTCCCCAGGATAGATCACATTTTGGGTCACAAATCAAGTCTCGGTAAATTTAAGAAAATTGAAATTATGTCAAGCATCTCTTCCGACCACAACGCTATGAGATTGGAAATCAATTATAGGGAAAATAATATAAAAAACACGAACAGGGGCTTCCCTGGTGGCGCAGTGGTTGAGAGTCCGCCTGCCGATGCAGGGGACGCGGGTTCGTGCCCCGGTCCGGGAGGATCCCACATGCCGCGGAGCGGCTGGGCCCGTGAGCCATGGCCGCTGAGCCTGTGCATCCGGAGCCTGTGCTCCGCGGCGGGAGAGGCCACGGCACTGAGAGGCCCGCGTAACGCAAAAAAAAAAAAAAAAAAAACACGAACACATGGAGGCTAAACAATACGTTACTAAAGAACCAAGAGATCACTGAAGAAATCAAAGAGGAAATCAAAAAATACCTAGAGACAAATGACAACGAAAACACGATAATCCAAAACCTATCAGATGCAGCAAAAGCAGTTCTAAGAGGGAAGTTTATAGCTATACAAGCCTACCTCAAGAAACAAGAAAAATCTCAAATAAACAATCTAACCTTACACCTAAAGGAACTAGAGAAAGAAGACCAAACAAAACCCAAAGTTAGCAGAAGGAAAGAAATCATAAAGATCACAGCAGAAGTAAATGCAACAGAAACAAAGAAAACAATAGCAAAGAACAATAAAACTAAAAGCTGGTTCTTTGAGAAGATGAACAACATTGATAAACCTTTAGCCAGACTCATCAAGAAAAAGAGGGAGAGGACTCAAATCAATAAAATTAGAAATGAAAAAGGAGAAGTTACCACAGACACCGCAGAAATACAAAGCATCCTAAGAGACTACTACAAGCAACTCTATGCCAATAAAATGGACAACCTGGAGGAAATGGACAAATTCTTAGAAAGGTATAACCTTCTAAGACTGAACCAGGAAGAAATAGAAAATACGAACAGACCAATCACAAGTAATGAAATTGAAACTGTGATTAAAAATCTGCCAACAAACAAAAAGTCCTGGACCAGATGGCCTCACAGGTGAATTCTATCAAACATTTAGAGAAGTGCTAACACCCATCCTTCTCAAACTCTTCCAAAAAACTGCAGAGGAAGGAACACTGCCAAACTCATTCTATGAGGCCACCATCAGCCTGATACCAAAACCTAACAAAGATACCACAAAAAAAAAGAAAATTACAGACCAGTATCACTCATGAATATAGACGCAAAAATCCTCAACGAAATACTAGCAAACAGAATCCAACAACACATTAAAAGGATCATACACCATGATCAAGTGGGAGTTATCCCAGGGATTCAAGGATTCTTCAATATACGCAAATCAATCAATGTGATACACCATATTAACAAACTGAAAGATAAAAACCATATGATCGGGCTTCCCTGGTGGCGCAGTGGTTGAGAGTCCGCCTGCCGATGCAGGGGACACGGGTTCGTGCCCCGGTCTGGGAGGATCCCACATGCCGCGGAGCGGCTGGGCCCGTGAGCCATGGCCGCTGAGCCTGCGCGTCCGGAGCCTGTCCTCCGCAACGGGAGAGGCCACAACAGTGAGAGGCCCGCGTAACGCATAAAAAAAAAAAAAAAAAACCATATGATCATGTCAATAGATGCAGAAAAAGCTTTTGACAAAATTCAGCACCCATTTGTGATTAAAAAACTCTCCAGAAAGTGGGCATAAGGGAAACTACCTCAACATAATAAAGGCCATATACGACAAACCCACAGCAAACATCATTCTCAATGGTGAAAAACTGAGAGCACTTCCTCTAAGATCAGGAACAAGACAAGGATGTCCACTCTCGCCACTATTATTCAACATAGTTTTGGTAGTCCTACCCACAGCAGTCAGAGAAGAAAAAGAAATAAAAGGAATACAAATTGGAAAAGAAGAAGTAAAACTGTCACTGTTTGCAGATGACATGATACTATACATAGAGAATCCTAAAGATGCTACCAGAAAACTACTAGAGCTAATCAATGAATTTGGTAAAGTAGCAGGATACAAAATTAATGCACAGAAATCCCTTGCATTCCTATACACTAACGACAAAAGATCAGAAAGAGCAATTAAGGAAACACTCCCATTCACCATTGCAACAAAAAGAATAAAATACCTAGGAATAAACCTACCTAGGGGGACAAAAGACCTGTAAGCAGAAAGTATAAGACACTGATGAAAGAAATCAAAAATGACACAGATGGAGAGATATACCATGTTCTTGGATTGGACGAATCAATCCTGTGAAAATGACTATACTACCCAAATCAATCCACAGATTCAAGGCAATCCCTAACAAATTACCAGTGGCATTTTTTACAGAACTAGAACAAAAAATCTTAAAATTTGCATGGAGACACAAAAGACCCCGAATAGCCAGAGCAGTCTTCAGGGAAAAAAAACGGAGCTGGAGGAATCAGACTCCCTGACTTCAGACTATAATACAAAGCTACAGTAATCAAGACAATATGGTACTGGCACAAAAACAGAAATATAGGTCAATGGAACAGGATAGAAAGCCCAGGGATAAACCCACGCACATATGGTCACCTTATCTTTGATAAAGGAGACAAGAGTATACAATGGAGAAAAGGCAGCCTCTTCAAAAAGTGGTGCTGGGAAAACTGGACAGGTACATGTAAAAGTATGAGATTAGAACACTCCCTAACACCATACACAAAAATAAGCTAAAAATGGATTAAAGACCTAAATGTAAGGCCAGAAACTATCAAACTCTTAGAGGAAAACATAGGCAGGACACTCTATGACATAAATCACAGCAAGATCCTTTTTGACCCACTTCCTAGAGAGATGGAAATAAAAGCAAAAACAAACAAATGGGACCTAATGAAACTTAAGAGCTTTTGCACAGCAAAGGAAACCATAAACAAGACCAAAAGACAACCCTCAGAATGGGAGAAAATATTTGCAAATGAAGCAACTGACAAAGGATTAATCTCCAAAATTTACAAGCAGCTCATGCAGCTCAATAACAAAAAAACAAACACCCAATCCAAAAATGGGCAGAAGACCTAAGTAGACATTTCTCCAAAGAAGATATACAGACGGCCAAGAAACACATGAAAGAATGCTCAACATCATTAATCATTAGAGAAACGCAAATCAAAACTACAACGAGGTATCATCTCACACCGGTCAGAGTGGCCATCATCAAAACATCTAGAAACAATAAATGCTGGAGAGAGTGTGGAGAAAAGGGAACACTCTTGCACTGCTGGTGGGAATGTAAATTGATACACCACTATGGAGAACAGTATGGAGGTTCCTTAAAAAACTACAAATAGAAGTACCATATGACCCAGCAATCCCACTACTGGGCATATACCCTGAGAAAACCATAATTCAAAAAGAGTCATGTACCACAATGTTCACTGCAGCTCTATTTACAATAGCCAGGACATAGAAGCAACCTAAATGCCCATCGACAGACGAATGGATAAAGAAGATGTGGTACATATATACAATGGAATATTACTCAGCCATAAAAAGAAACGAAATTGAGCTATTTGTAATGAGGTGGATGGACCTAGAGCCTGTCATACAGAGTGAAGTAAGTCAGAAAGAAAAAGACAAATACCGTATGCTAACACATATATATGGAATTTAAGGGAAAAAAATGTCATGAAGAACCTAGGGGTAAGACAGGAATAAAGACACAGACCTACTAGAGAATGGACTTGAGGAAATGGGGAGGGGGAAGGGTAAGCTGGGAGGAAGTGAGAGAGTGGTATGGACATGTATACACTACCAAACATAAAACAGATAGCTAGTGGGAAGCAGCCGCATAGCACAGGGAGATCAGCTCGGTGCTTTGTGACCACCTGGAGGGGTGGGATAGGGAGGGTGGGAGGGAGGGAGACGCAAGAGGGAAGGGATATGGGAGCATATGTATATGTATAACTGATTCACTTTGTTATAAAGCAGAAACGAACACACCACTGTAAAGCAATTATACTCCAACAAAGATGTAAAAAATCCCAAAAAACAAAAATAAACAAATGGGACCTAATGAAACTTAAAAGCTTTTGCAAAGGAAAGGAAACTACAAACAAGACAAAAAGACAACCCTCAGAATGGGAGAAAGTATTTGCAAATGAACCAATGGACAAGGATTAATCTCCAAAATATATAAACAGCTCATGCAGCTCAATATCAAAAAAAACAAACAACCCAATCCAAAAATGGGCAGAAGACCTAAACCGACATTTCTCCAAAGAAGATATACAGATTGCCAACAAACACATGAAAAGATGCTCAACATCACTAATTATTAGAGAAATGCAAATCAAAACTATAATGAGGTATCACCTCACACCAGTTAGAACGGGCATCATCAGAAAATCTACAAACAACAAATGCTGGAGAGGATGTGGAGAACAGGGAACCCTCTTGCACTGTTGGTGGGAATGTAAATTGATACAGCCACTATGGAGAACAGTATGGACGTTCCTTAAAAAACTGAAAATAGAATTACCGTATGACCCAGCAATCCCACTACTGGGCATATACCCAGAGAAAACCATAATTCAAAAAGACACATGCATCCCAATGTTCATTGCAGCACTATTTACAATAGCCAGGAATAGCTAGGTTCTATGTGGAACCTAGAAAAATGGTACAGATGAACCGGTTTGCAGGGCAGAAATAGAGACACAGATGGAGAGAACAAACGTATGGCCTCCAACGGGGGAACGTGGCGGGGGCGGGGGTGGGGGTGGGGGTGGGGGATGAATTGGGAGATTGGGATTGACATGTATACACTAATTGTATAAAATAGATAACTAATAAGAACCTGCTGTATACAAATAAAATAAAATTCAAAAACATAAAATAAAAATTTTAAAAAAGAGGGTGTTAATTGACGGCTATGCTTATAGCATTTGAAAAATACTTTGCAGTCGATTTGAAAACATAAATAAAATAAACACACCACATGATTCTAAACTTATTTTTTCCCATGGGAATAAAGCAGAGTTAAGCTTCCTACCAGCTGGCTGTTCAGCTATCACAGTGTAATGATTAAAACCCACGTATTTTGTGTTGCCAGTTGGTAAGATGGCGGGGGTGCTCTCAAGATTATATTGTCTAAAGGCTGTAAAGCTCCTCTATCTCCTGGTTACAAACATGTTTGCCTTTTGGGTGAATGACTGAGTTTGAGGCTCACTTGTTATACTGCTTATTCAGGTTGGAAATCATTAAGCAAAATGACAGCTCTTGGTTTAGGAGACCATCACCTAAAAGCAACATGGCTCTCGCTGCTGAATTCTCATCAGTTTCTCACTCCTATTAAAAATAATTCTTTTCCCATGTGGAAGCCTACGACACCAAGCTTTTCTTCAACAGGCTCAAAACACTTACCAATCATCACCTCGTTCATCCTCACCTCTTCCCTATTAAAGAGGCAAGTGTCATTACATCACGCTAGGCCAAAACCAGAAAGAGTGTGGTTCAGTGGGCGATTATAGGGCTTACAGGAGCCAACAGGGCACTCGTTTCCCACTGAGGTATCAAGGTTGAATCAGAGGACAGTAGAGTATGAAAGCTAGAATTTCCCATAAAGATGGAGAGGCAGAGTTTAAGGGCCAGTGCTCTGGTGTTAGCCAGTGCTCTACTTGAATGGCAGCTCAAATTTTTCACTCCCTTGGGCAAGGCTCTGAACCCCTTTAGGCCCGGTGTCCCCATCCATAAAATGAAACTAATGAAAGTATCTGCTTCCTTGTGTGGATGTAAGGACTAAATGAGACGGCGCACACGCAGCACTTAGCACAGCGCTCAATAAATGGGGGCTTGTTATTAGGCTCAAGATCAATTCTCCAGGGATTTTAGAGATGACACTGAAGGCAGGGGGGTGGCCCAAGGTGCCAGAGTCAAGTAGAAGTAGGAGAGAGATCGAAACCTTATTGTCTTCGTGACAAATTAGTGAAAGGAGCTTAGCGATGATATCCATGACGTCCAAAAATGTCTTTTTTTTTTTTTTTTTTAATTTTTGGCCACACTGTGCAGCATGTGGGATCTTAGTTCCCCGACCAGGGATCGAACCCGTGTCCCCTGCAGTGGAAGCTCAGAGTCTTAACCACTGGACCCTGCCGGCTGCTCGCACCGGTGGATTCCGTGCCCTGGAGAGGGCGGGAGGCGGCGCAGCCCGAGGCTGCTGAGCCTCGGGTGCGTCCCTTCCAGGCTGGTGGCCAAGCTGCATGACGCCCTGGACTCCTGCACCGAGTGACAGCGGCAGCTGGAGCGGAGCCTGGGAGGCTCCCGGCGGCTGCTGAGTGCCTGGGAACCAGCCGAGACCCCGGCTCCGGAGCCCAGCCCAGGGCCAGAAACTAACGAAGAGGCCCCACCTGCAGCATGCACACCCAGCCCGCAGGACCTCAAGGAGCCAGAGCTTCTGACCCAGGCACTGGAGAAGGCTGTACGGGTGCGAAAAGGCATCTCAAAGGCTGGAGAAGGCGACAAGGGCAAGGCCCCCAGCCTGAAGTCTGCGTCCATGGCCGCTTCCCCTGCCACCAGAGCCTCTGCCCCCTCAGCGCCTCAGGCAGGGCTGACAGCCGTGCACCAGAGACAAAAGCCCCCAGGGGCATCCACCAAACCAGGGTGCCTGCCAAGGACCTCCCTGAGCGCAGGCTTCTGTCAGTGGGGGATCAGGCCTGTATGGGGAAGGGGCCGGAGCCACCAAGCCTGAACCAGGCCGCAGGGACCAACAAATAGTCCCGTTGGCTGTGCCTCAGGCCCCAGAAGCTTTTACACTCAAGGATATGGGGTGCGTTTCCCAGACCCTCACTGGAGGAACTACTGTCTCTACCTGATCAGATCCCGGCAGCAGCAGGAGTCTGGGTTTGGCGTGACAGGGAGGGCAGGGCACTGAGCTGGATGTGGGCCAGGGCAGCCCCAGGATGCCACCCCATGAGGCCCAAGCCCGGAAGCTGGCAGAGTGGAACAGCTGGCTGTGAAGGTGCCACGTTTGATGCACTGGGGCCTGTCCTGTGCCCTATCCACTTATCCACCCAGCCCCAGGGCTCCACATGACCTCTCGAAGGCCTGGGCTCTGCTTTCCCTCCTCCCTGCCAGGTAGGACCTGAACTGGGCTGGCTCCTGGGGTCACCCTGGAAGCCCTGCCTGAGGGGTGGGTGAGCCTCATCCCTCACTGGGCTCTGAGTAGGGAGTGGGGCCTGGAGCCCCCAGAGTGACACAGAGCTGTCCTGGGCACCGGCTTCTCCGACAGGATGCAGCTGCCCGAGGCCTTCAGGAAAGCGGCTTCCCAGAATTCCTGGTGAGGCTGAGCCTCGAGGCTGGGGGAGGGGGAAGAGGAGGGGGAGGTGAGACCAGGGGAGTGTGCAGAGCGGGGAGGCCGAGGCTTCCCGCTGGCAAGACTTCTCCCACGGGCCCCTCGGCTTTCTCTGCCCGGTGGCGACACTCTACGCGTTAGGAGAGTCAGCCTCCCTAGGACGGCTGTGGTCACCTTAGACTCAGCCAGCGGCCTCGGAGGCCCCCAGCTCAGCCTCTCTCAAGCTGTGAGACCTTGATCAGGGCACTCGGTGTCTCCAAGTCCCCATCTGTCTTCCTTGTGGAGATGACAATAATAGTAGCCGCTTCTAGAGGTGCTGTAGGGGTTACACGAGGTGGTGCCTTTCGGGTGCTTGTGCTGTGCCTGGTACAGAGCCAGCACCCAGAGCTCTCACCAGACATCTTGGCTACCAGTCACTGCTGGCTCCTCTCCCCTTTTTTCCTTGAATTCTCTCCTAGCATTTCCCAGAGTGGGTCAGCTCTGTCACCCTTTTCACGGACAGTGTCCCCTCAGTTCCCCAGGACCCCCAAAGGCCCCTCCTGACATTCAGCAGAGCCGGACAGCGCAGGCTGGGGCCGCTACCCTAGCCTTTGCCTACTTCTCGTGGCCCAGCCCAGCTGGCTGGAGTCACCACGTTGCTCTCTGGTTTGCGGGCTGCGCACGTGTGCATCCCAGCCTGTGGGCCCAGCTCAGCTCTGCACAGACCAGTGATTCTGTGGATGCTGCTACCACCGCCAAAACCCAGTTCCTGCAGAAAATGCAGACAACTTCAAGTTGGCCCGGCTCTAGGCTCAGCGCCGCGGAGGTGGAGGCAGAGTTGCGGCACCTGCAGGAGGCCTGCTTGCTGCTAAGACTTCGAGTGGGGAAGAGCTCACGGCAGAGCCCAAGGACTGGATACAGGAGTAGCGCTGCCTGCTCACCCCGGAGGGGCTGCAGGCCATCGCGGGGCAGCGTCTCCGCAGGCTGAGGGAGCGGTGCACAGTACCCAGGAGCTGCAGACCCCGGCGGCCCTCGGGCTGCGGGGAGGCCATGCTGCACCAGCAGATCCACCTGGAAAAGGTCCTGATGGCCGAACTCCTCCCCCCTGGTGAGCAAGCAGGAGCCGCTGGGGCCACCCTGGCTCGTGCTGTGCCGGGCTGAACACAGCCTGCTCTGTGAGGGAGGCCAGCACTTCCTCACCCTCCTACGAGAAGATAAGCCTGCTGACTGAGCCCTTCCCGTGGCCAGGCCCACCCCCAGTCCCCCAGGACCATGCAGCAAAGGCAGGCTGCCTCAGCCCCCTAGCCTGACTGTTAGGGAGAGCCGCGCTTCCCTAGGAGGCATTAAATGAAGGGGCATTGAGGGGATTTTCACTCAGAGATGCCTGTACCCCCGTAGGAAACCGGGTTTCCAAGGGGCGGGGACTGCCTCCTGGCTCTTCCTGAGGAACTCAGGGCCTTTCTCATGGCTGCTAAACCGGCTGCTCAGGGCTCAGCTTGCCTTGGCCTTCCACAGGCTCAGGAGACCTGAGGCTGGTGCGGCCTTTTCTTAGCTACCTCTGATTTCTCTTGCTGCACACTGAAAAGCCACTTCTGTGACATTAAAACTACTTTAGAAAGTATATATATTTAAATCATTTTTTAAAAAACCATTGGACCACCAGGGGAGTCCAAAAAAATTTTTTTTTAAATTTTTTAACAATGTCTTTTTTAAAATAAATTTTACCATTTCTTTTTAAAAAAATTTTTAAAATACTTATTTATTTATTTTTGGCTGCATTGGGTCTTTGTTGCTGCGTGCAGGCTTTCTCTAGTTGCGGCGTGCGGGGGCTACTCTACGTTGCAGTGCACAGGCTTCTCATCGCGGTGGCTTCTCTTGTGGAGCACGGGCTCTAGGCACGCGGGCTTCAGTAACTGTAGCGTGTGGGCTCAGTAGTTGTGGTGCACGGGCTTAGTTGCTCCGTGGCATGTGGGATCTTCCCGGACCAGGGCTCGAACCTGTGTGCCCTGCCCTGGCAGGCGGATTCTTAACCCTCGTGCCACCAGGGAAGCCCAACAATATCTTTTTAATTCAACACTCTTGACAGACTGGAGCAGACCCATCCCCTCCCCCTCCTCACCCTCTATAATGGCCTGAGACTCAGAAGACCTCGCACAAGTCATAGCATCTTGTTAGGCCTCCATTCCTCCTTTTGAAAATGAGGGGTTGGCCTGACTCAAACTGACTCAATCAGTAAGGGAATATCATCGTCCATTACATATTAAAGACTGTTATAAGTTGTTCAAATCCAAATGTGTTGACTTTTAAAAATAATGATAGGGGCTTCCCTGGTGGCGCAGTGGTTGAGAGTCCGCCTGCCGATGCAGGGGACACGGGTTCGTGCCCCGGTCCGGGAAGATCCCACATGCCGCGGAGCGGCTGGGCCCGTGAGCCATGGCCGCTGAGCCTGCGCGTCCGGAGCCTGTGCTCCGCGGCGGGAGAGGCCACAACAGTGAGAGGCCTACGTACCGCAAAAAAAAAAAAAAAAAAAAAAAAAAAAAAATAATGATAAAGTGAGCTGGTTGCACGGACTCAGAGCTGAATGGTGCCTCCAGGATCATAAGTACCGAGGCAGGGAGCTTTCTCTGGAACAGTCCTATGGGACATTTGAGCGCTCTGCCTGCTTCTCCAGCTGTGTAGCCTCCAAGCCTGGCTCTCTGGCCCTCTCCAAGACTCCAAAAGCTATTTAAAATTTTGAATAAACTCCTTAAACTAACTAGAGTAGATTCTGATGTTAGCAACTAAGAACTCTGATGGATTCAGAATAGGATACGTTTAAAATTAACCCAATAATGTTGCCACAAGTCCCAAAATGTTCAGAATCAATGTCTCAGAATATTTTTTTCAAAGTAAAAGTAACTCTTTCAAATCGTAGCAAAATAAGAATGCTTTTCATTCTACCACATGTGCATTTACCTCCAAGAACGCCGACAATCTCCAAACTGAAGGACAGCCATAGGCGAACAATCTGTTGAAAGAGTCCTACTTTGCAGTGAGATTTTGCAAATACATTTCTTCTACAGTATGTGTAGGAGCCTCATTAGAAGACGCTAGCACTGACCTATAAGATGAACCTGAAAGTCAGACCTTTTCCTTTACTAGCACCACCGTCTCTTACTGTGAACTTCATAATCGTGAAGCTGAAACACCATGGACTGTATACTCACTATAATCAGAAATCTCCAGAAGCCCTAATGCAGTGTTTTATGCTCTGCACTGGCATTATGAAACTATTCATGGTTATCAGAAATCTCCCTAGAAGGATAAGGGAATAGAAACGTCATTGAAAACAAAAACGTCACAGGCATGGGCTTCCCTGGTGGCGCAGTGGTTGAAGAGTCCGCCTGCCGATGCAGGGGACGCGGGTTCGTGCCCAGTCTGGGAGGATCCCACATGCCGCGGAGCGGCTGGGCCCGTGAGCCATGGCCGCTGAGCCTGCGCGCACGGAGGCTGTGCTCCGCAACGGGAGAGGCCACAGCAGTGAGAGGCCCGCGTACAGAAAAAAAAAAAAAAAAAGTCACAGGCATGAATATTATAACAGATTAACTGACAAGGCTGCCCACTTCCCTCCATTATGTAATGGACAAAGGGAACTATTATACAATTACTCTACTCTTTTTTTATGTCAAGGGGGAAAACTGATGGTGCCATGAATTTCAGATTTACTGGAATTTGGATACATTTTATCTCTGGTGAAGTTTCAACTTACTTTCTCAAGAACTATTTAGGCACTCATGATTTCAGCCATACATTAATATTTTGTTCTTACACTGAGGCTGCTTTTTAAAAAATCCGTACTTCAAAACCCCAAAGAGTCTACAAAAAAACACCTGTTAGAACTAATAAATTCAGCAAAGTTGCAGGATACAAAATGAACACACAAAAATCAGCTGTGCTACTCACACAAGAGCCATGAGGTGGAAGCAACCCAAATATCCACTGACAAATGAAAGGATACACAAAATAAAGTATACACATACAATGGAATATTATTCAACCTTAAAAAGGAAGGAAGGGCTTCCCTGGTGGCACAGTGGTTAAGAATCCGCCTGCCGATGCAGGGGACACAGGTTCGAGCCCTGGTCTGGGAAGATCCCACGTGCCACGGAGCAACTAACCCGTGTGCCACAACTACTGAGCCTGCACTCTAGGGCCCACGAGCCACAACTACTGAGCGTGCGTGCTGCAACTACTGACCCCGCATGCCTAGAGCCCATGCTCCCCAACAAGAGAGGTCACCGCAATGAGAAGTCCGTGTACCGCAACGAAGAGTAGCCCCAGCTCACCACAACTAGAGAAAGCCCGCGCGCAGCACCGAAGACCCAAGGCAGCCAAAAATAGATAAATAAAACAATTTTCTTAAAAAGGGAAGGAGATCTTGTCACATGTTATAACATGGATGAACCCTGTGATCATTATGAGGTTATTATGGTAAGTGAGATAAGCTAGTCACAAAAAGACTGAATGATTCCACTTACATAAGTACCTAGAGTAGTCAGACTCATAGAAACAGGAAGTAGAATGGTGGTTACCGGAAGCTGGAGGGAAGGAGAGTTGTTTTTTGACGGGTATAGTGTTTCAGTTTGTGTCCATCAACAGATGAATGGATACAGAAAATGTGGCACATATATACAATGGAATATTACTCAGCCATAAAAAGAAAGGAAATTGAGTTATTTGTAGTGAGGTGGATGGACCTAGAGTCTGTCATACAGAGTGAAGTAAGTCAGAAAGAGAAAAACAAATACTGTATGCTAACACATATATATGGAATCCAAGAAAAGAAAAGGTCATGAAGAACCTAGGGGCAAGACGGGAATAAAGACACAGACCTACTAGAGAATGGACTTGAGGATACGGGGAGGGGGAAGGGTAAGCTGGGACAAAGCGAGAGAGTGGCACGGACATATATACACTACCAAACGTAAAACAGATAGCTAGTGGGAAGCAGCTGCATAGCACAGGGAGATCAGCTCGGTGCTTTGTGACTGCCTGGAGGGGTGGGATAGGGAGGGTGGGAGGGAGGGAGACGCAAGAGGGAAGAGATATGGGAACATATGTGTATGTATAACTGAGTCACTTTGTTATAAAGCAGAAACTAACACACCATTGTAAAGCAATTATACTCCAATAAAGATGTTAAAAAAAAAGTTCTAGAGAACTTGACTCATAACAATGTGAATACATTTAAAACTATTGAACTGCACACTTAAAAATGGTTAAGATGGTAAATTTTATGTTACCAGACCATATGTCTTACCATAATAAAGAAGACCAAAAAAACCTGTGCTTCAAAAAAACATAAAGGTGTGTTTCAAATCCAGAGACTTCTACCATAAGAATGTATCCCATTAGCATTTGAGAATGCAAAGATATTTCCGTATTGTATTTTCTTGCCCTAAACTCCGATGGTTACCCAAATCCTTATCCCTAAGCCAAGTACCAGACTCTACCCACAATCCTCTCACCCCAAACCCTATCACATGACTCTAATCCCTAACCCTAACCCCAATATGTAACGCTAACCCCTGACCCAAACCCCAATCCCTTTCTCCATGACACTCTGCTTACCTGCCACAACTCCATCCCTCCCCACCCACCCACCCCCCACCCCCGCCACACTCCCTCCCAGGGGGAGCAGCTTTTCTAGAGAAGGACTTGCTATTTCCCACAACCCTTTAGGCCAGGCTAGGCCAACCAGCTGGAAACTCTTTGGTCTATACTTGCAGGTTCCCCCAAGTAACCGAGCCTCTTAGGCCTGACCCTCCAATCCCAGCATCGCCCTTACTGACCCATCCTGCTCCAGGAACATGTCATTCCCCAGCCCAATCCTGAGACAGGATGACCAGCTTCAGTTCTCTGGGAAATTAATTCAGGAGGAAAAACTCTTCCTTCATAATGTTCACTAAACTTATTTAGTTTAACTCCAACTTTGGAGCCAGCCTGCCCCGCCACTTAAATCCTAGGGCAACCCAGGCAAGCTACTTAACTTCTCTGTGCCTCAACTGCTTGCTCTATAAAATGGGTTTAATAACAGCACGTCTTTCATAAGGTGACTAGAAAGATTAAATGAGTTAATATATAAAAGCACCTAGAATGGTACCTGGCACCATAGTAACCACCAAATAAGTGTTCACTTTTGTTAACATTAGTATGACTGTTACCAAAAAAAAAAAAGTATACGTTTTCCTCTTCAGGCTCCCACTTACTTTTCTAATGAGGGCAAAAAACCTAAACGTGCTTATTTTAGAAATTTACAAAGAACAGAAAAGTATAAAGAAGAAGAAAAATAGCCCACATCCATCCACTTACTTACATTTTGAGGACAAAGGATAATTTGACTTTGCTAACAGTCTGCATTTTAGTAGATTTTCACTTGCTGCAGCCCCGCCCACCCAAGCAGGGTCTCTGTATGTTTGTCTTTCCCACTAGGTTGGAAGCTCCTGGAGGAGAGGAACAGTATCTCTTTACTCTCTGCATGCCCTGGAACGCCCAGCACAGAGCCAGACCAGGAAGATGCCTCCTCAATGCCAATACGCCTGGCTTCTCCCAGCTGTACCACTCCAGAATTCTGTTTCACAACTCTTTGCTCAGAAATGCAGGATTCTAGCAGAACTATCTCTGAAATAGAATGTAAGGCAAGAAGAATTCCCCCATTGTGAATTTGGTCGGGGGGGGGGGGCGGGCGGTGGTGGTGGTGGAGGGAGGTCTGCAGTACCTCTTCTCAAAGATCTTAGAAAGGTCGCTTTCGTCTGTTGGGTAATTGCAAACACTTTTTTCCACAGAATATGTGGCTCATTAAAGTGGTGATTTTCCACTTGCAGGTATAAGAATGAAGAGAAGGCTGGCCAAAGCTGTGCCCCAAAGAGACATGGCATCTGCTAGCTGCCTGCCAAAGACCACAAAACAATGGAGGGTCCTTCTCAACACAGGTAACTGTAGTCTAATCGACATCACTCCTCCCTCTCTTAAGGAAGCTTACCAAGTGGCAGCAAATGCTATCCCAAGCAGTAAAATGAGAAACAGAAACATGAGGCTTAATGTAGCATGAACATGGGTTTTGAGAAAACTTATTTTTTAAGAAAAAGCTGGAAGGAGCAACAGACGATCGAACAGACATGTCAATTTCAGGGATAGTCCTGCTTTCCATCCATGTTCACTTCTGCCCTCTCCTTTCCCTTTCATCTTTCCAACTGGCCTGATGTTCACAGCAGAGAGAGCTGATGTAACCGAGATTTTCCTTTCCCAGAAAGGCCTTTTGTGATGTTTCCATGCAAACCGAATAAACTTACTGGAAGCGAAGTAGGAGACAGACGCAATAAAAGAATGAACGTGCAAGTTTACAATCCAAAAGAGGAAGAGGCTCTTCCCCCAACTTATGAGCAGCTTCTAAATCACACAGAGCATCAGCAGAGGCAGAATATGTATGTATGTGGATGTAAGAAATGCTTACGTTTTACATAAATCTATGCATCTGCCTCCCAAAGTGGACAATTAAGAAGTAGAAGTAATCAAAGCTTGACTCTGTATACCCAAATCCAAGAAAGTGGCAGGGCTGTCTTGTCATTGGTGTTTTTCCTCCCCCGTAATAGATTCTCTTCCCTCTTCCATAAGCATTTTACCAGGCTATGTTTAGAATAGACGTCAGAGCTGGGAAACCAACAAGCAAAGCAAGACTTTCCCAATGGTGCCATCTGGTGGTGCTTCTGTGTATTACAACATGGCTTTGACCTGAAGCCGACACAGGGAAAGCCAAGGGCAAACAACTTGGAATTAGTCCTTTCATGATTTTTTTTAAAAAGTCGAACCTTTGAGATTTGGCATTGGATCGTGTGTGGCAAGTGTCAAACACACAGGTGTTGAGAGAAAGTTCTGCCACATGACAGAAATCATACATTAAGGAACAAAGTTTTGGGTCGCCCTGAACACTCAGCTGGTCTCGTGAATTAGGTGAACGCCCTGTCCATTTTTTTTTTAATCGAGCGATGAAAATGTTTACAAAAGACCTCTGGGGAGAGATTCGTGAAAGGGCAACTTCTAGGGAAAGGGTTTAGAATCGCTGCATTTTAGAGAGAGAAGAATCCCTTTAGCTGTGGGCTTCTGAACCTGGGGACCACAATGCTATTTTACGGAAAGTGGACTCCTTGATTTTGAACATAAAAAGTGGTGTGTTGGCACAGATGGGCATTTTAACATAAAGGGCATTTTATCAGATTCTCAAAGGAGTCCATGGCCTAGAAAAAGCTAAGAACAAATGCCTGGGATCCTAACCTAACCTCATACCCTGTTAGAAAATTCTGTCCACAACAGTCTCGACAAATTCAGTTACTCTCGGTTTGAACTTTACTGTTATGAAGACATCATTGCTTTGAGGCAGTTAGTCAATGGTAATTACTTCGGAACTTTTAATACTGAATTGGACTTCCCCAGAATGTCAACCCACTGGGCTCAGCTACACTCTCCACCCTACTACAGCGCGCTCTAGTCCTTCTCCAAGCTTGGATGGCCTTCCTGCAAGTCTCCCCCTTTCCAGGCTAAACCCACCCAGAACCTTTCATTTGCCATGGTTTTCAGATCCTTCATTTCCCCCTCTCTTTTTGTGAGACAACACTTCTTTGACATTGACAACTTGACGTACAAAACAGAATACCCTACCCCCCATGACAACCCCTTCCACCTACAGAGTGCCTGACTTGAACTTGTTCCAAACACCCAAGGCCTCTTTTTAATTTCTTCACCAACCCCTAGTTTAACCAAGAGTCTTTCACCCCTTCCAGGTTAAAGAGCACTGGCCTTAATAAACAGTAAGAAAAAGGACAAACCAGAAGCTGTGTGCTTCTTCTCTCTGCCATTTTTTGTATCACTTCACTCGCCCCAAGCAGACCCATCCTTTCCTTCTTCCTGTTTCAAATAGAACATAAAAGCTTTTTTGTTGCTATCATTACTATTGTTCTCAAATCTGAGCTTATTCTGGTCTTTTGATTTGGATCCTGAGAAATTCATGACATGCTTTGTGTTTCTCCTTTAATGATGCCAGATTTCTGGTTTTGTACATATCCCTTTAAAATCAAAGCTATCTAGAGCCCTCTGTGCAGCCTTGATGGTTTCCTTAGATCTGCCCCATTTTCTCTCTTCTCCAGCCTCCTTTGTGGTGATGTATCACAAACAGTTTTTTTTAGCAACCATTTTTCTCTTGCTCATCTCTATCTTTTGGATTCTCTGACCATGAGCTCATGCCCATATTTTTGGTAGATTTTTAAAAATCTTTTTTCCTAAACTCTGGACACATGCCTGGGGATCCCTTTCTTGGCTAGGTCAAATTGTCCTTGTCATTCTCTCCTATTTCCCATCACTCCCACTGTCACCTCATGGGTGATGATTAGGATGGGTGTAGCATTCTGCTCACGCTCTCATCAGCACTGTAAGGCAAGAAAGGTAAACAAAAGAGACAGCGGGGGACTTCCCTAGTGGCGCATCGGTTAGGAATCCGCCTGCCGATGCAGGGACACGGGTTCGAGCCCTGGTCCGGGAAGATCCCACGTGCCACGGAGCCACTAAGCCCGTGCACCACACTACTGAGCCCGCGCTCTAGAACCCGCGAGCCACAACTACTGAGCCCGCGTGCTACAACTACTGAAGCTCACGCACCTAGAGCCCGTGCTCCGCAACAAGAGAAGCCACTGCAATGAGAAGCCCGCGCACCGCAACGAAGAGCAGCCCCCACTCACCGCAACTAGAGAAAGCCCGCACACAGCAACAAAGACCCAACGCAGCCATAAATAAATAAATTTAATAATAAAAAAAATAACATTTACTGCTCAGTTACCTTGTACCGGGCACTATACTAATCTATTGTATTAAAAAAAAAAGACAGTGGCACATGATCAAGACCAGAGATTAAACCAGGAAGAAACAGACAAGGCAGTTCAAGAAGGAACTCCACGAACGCTGGCTGCCTCTCACAGCTTTGCTCTTAGGCTCAGCCTGGTGCAATGGGGGAAGGGGTGGATTTTCAGAGAACCCAGCGCGGCTCCAAGATCCAGCAACGGAGTAAACAGAAAATATACTAGGCAAGGGTGGGTGGTCGCTGTTGCCTCCTCCTTACCTTGCGGATGCTAATTCCAGAGCAGAAACAGCGTAAGTCTTCTGGAACCTCATGATCTGCAGAACGTGGACCCCTTACCATCCTTAGGCCGAGGCGGTCCTGGAAATCCAGCCAGGCTGCACAGACCGACTGAAGGCCTCGAAGCCCGCGGCTGAGGGATGAGGGCCCGCGGGCGAAGCTTGCCCTCTGGCTGCAGACCAGCAGGCCCGCCTAACACCAACCCCGCGGGCGGCAGGCGATTTCATAAGAGGCTGTCCTTGTTGCGAGGTGACAATTCCCAGCCGCCCTGGCAGCACCGTAGGTGTCCTGCCCGTGGGGGCTCAGCGCTCAGTCCCACACAGGCTGACAGCCTTTCACCACCAGCTTCTGCAGAGTGCGCACCACACACCCAGGGCAGCCAGGAGTTCCAGGGAGCGGTCCTCAGTCACTCATGAAAGGGACCCGACCGCACAACATCCCAGTTTCTCACCGCCAAGTGGGGCCACTTGGAGATGCGTGCTCCCCAGGCTGCCTGCTGTCCCCAGTCGTCACCTGCTCACTGACAGCAATAACTTGTCCTGACTGCCTTCCCTGCTCCTCTTTTCCCCACTTTCCTGCTGGTGCTTCCGGGTTTCACCTCCCAAGTAAACTGCTTGTGCTCGAATCCCAGTCTCCTCGTGCGTGCTAAGACACCACGTGATTGTAGTTCCGTAAATCACATCCCCCGCTGCCCTCAGGGCTCACATAATGAGCGCTCCCGCGCCCGGGGCGGTTGTGCTTCGGCAGCCTCTCCCTGACTATCCACCCCTGGAAGGCATCTCACTAGGCTGTTTCCGCGCTTTTCCACGTGGGTTCACAAGTGAGCGCCTGACAACACTGACTCAGCGCTCCTGGGAACCCGGCCCCAGCAAGCCGCCCCCCACTCGCCCTCCCTGCCCCCTCGCCAGCCTCCAATAGTCAGTCCCCTAAGCAGTGGTGCTCAGGGCGTGGCCCGAGGAACCCCGCCCCCACATCCGTGTTATCTGGGGAGCATGTTGAAAATGAGCTTTCCTGGACACTACCAACTGAATCAGAATTTCTGCCGGCGGGGCCCGGCAGTCTGCATTCTAAGCGATTCCTCCAGGCATCTTATACAGCCTGAACTTTGAAATCAGCTGCTCGGAAGCGTGAGCCTTCAGCAATCAGCGTCATCAATTTACCGTAATCAGTTCCCAGCCCAGCCTCCTTCAGCAAAACCCACAGCGCTCAGCAGCCGAGCTCGGGTGCTTCATCCCCCTTACCGTTTCTGTGCGACCCTCCCGGCAGTTTTGTGTGTTTTTTCTGCCCTCTAGGCTTCTGACACTGCTTTGCCCGTAGTGCAGAGGGTAGACACGTGCCTGGGGTTGTAGGCTTACTGGGGGAGAACTCAGCCAATGACTGCCAGGTGTGGGCATATTAAAGCCCAGCTGCCTGGCTTGGATCTGGGACAAACTCTTGGGGTGAGTTTACCCTCAAGAGCCCCCCTGGGGATCTGGCCTCGACTGGGACTTCGCTCAAGATCATCCTCTGCTTGCCTTCCTCCCCTTCCCTGTCCTGCTCCCACCCTGCCCTTCCTCCTGAAGAAACCTGAATCCCCATCTCAGGCTCTGCTCCTGGGGACATTTACCTACAAACCTGTTTTACTTATTTTCCCCTGACTTTTGCTATGTGAGTGCATTTGAAAATAGCTCGTTACACCATAAATAACAACTCTGCTCAGTATCAAATTGTTCACGAGCAGTTTCAGTTACAATGAAAGGTGCCTTTGTGGATGGAGGTCACGAAAGCCAGTGCCCCTTTCCCTACTCCACCATTTCCTCTGCCCTTCGGTCATTGCTGAGACTTCATGAGCACTTACTGCGTTCCAGGCATTGTTCCAAGCACTTCATGTCTAGTATGTCTTTTAATCCCCACAGCAACCCTTTGATAGTGGCACTTTTATCATTTCCACTTTCTGAGGAGGAATCAGAGCACAAAGATGGTAAAGGACTTGCCCAAGGTCGGACCCACACTGTATTTATATATTTACATATTTATGTGTGTGTTTGCATATTTACATATGTATTTATTTGTTTGGCATAACTCTGGCACTATGGCCTGTATTGCTCACTGTGCATTTTATGCGGACAGATCTTGTCTCAACTCCAAAGATGGTAAGCCCCTTGAGGGTGGGACCAACTGGCCATACACCTGCAGCTTCTCCCTTGGCAAGGCCAGGCCCCCGTATGCACTTGTATATTGATTCCTCATGTTCTTCACCAATTTCCTCCCACCCAGGCCTTGGTGCTTTTTCTTCAACCACCTCCTCTGGCTACAGACCCAGGCTTTCTTCTCTTCCTCCTGTTCCATCACCATCACATGGCATGACCAGTAGGTTGTCTAAATCTTTATTATACAATATATAATATTGTGTGTATACGGGCCTAACTTTGTG
The DNA here is from genome assembly GCF_008692025.1 of Phocoena sinus. Classification (NCBI taxonomy): domain Eukaryota; kingdom Metazoa; phylum Chordata; class Mammalia; order Artiodactyla; family Phocoenidae; genus Phocoena; species Phocoena sinus. The sequence goes on along the minus strand of NC_045784.1, from coordinate 20,852,952 downwards.
ACTATTAGTCAAACCTAAGCCTATATAAATCTCCTAGTCTTCTGCCCCAAATCAAGATGTATTTTGCAGGGCTTCCCTGGTGGCACAGTGCTTGAGAGTCCGCCTGCCGATGCAGGGGACAGGGGTTCGTGCCCCGGTCCGGGAGGATCCCACGTGCCGCGGAGTGGCTGGGCCCGTGAGCCATGGCCGCTGGGCCTGCGCGTCCGGAGCCTGTGCTCCGCAACGGGAGAGGCCACAGCAGTGAGAGGCCCGCGTACCGCAAAAAAAAAAAAAAAAGATGTATTTTGCATACTTTGCTATGATGTCTAAGTTGGTAGACGCTAGCCACATGTGGCTATTTAAATTTAATTAAATTAAAAATTCAGTTCCTCAGTTCCACTAGCCACATTTCAAGTGCCCGATAGCCACATGTGGCTAGTGGCTACCAGAATGGAACAGCACAGACACTGAACATTTCCACTGCCAACTAAAAACTGTTGCTCTCCACCTGGTTTTACAAGAACGAAGTCTCTAGCCACTGCAGTGGCTGACCTTCAACACCCCCCTGAAAAGAGTTCAGGATGGAGACCAGGAACGAGGCACTCTGTGCTCTGGGAAGAACTGGCAGAACAGGGCTTCAGATAGATATTTTCAGGAGAAGATTTTATGAGCCCAATTTCTTGCATCTTCTCATATCTAGAAAAGCACTAAAATCACGAACAGAGACATCTGCTCCTCGTAACTGGCAGCAACCTTCTGCCAAAATGTGTGCTTCATTGCATGTACCCCCCTCACTAAAATCATATATAATACTGACCTCTCCCCCTACCTCTTTGCAGCAGTTCCTCAGAGCTAGCTGAGAGGCTGTCTCCCAGGCTAGAGTCTTCATTTTGCCCCAAATAAAACTTAAGTCACAACTCTCGCATCGTGCATTTTTTTTTTCCAGCCGACACCACAGGAAGTCCTATTGGATAGTGAGTGCTACTTCAGAGGCTAGCATAGCTGATTTTTCTCTTGAAGACTAAATAAAATTATTTCTCTTTTGCCAGATTCTATAGACTCCCACACATCGCTACTAAAATCCCATTCACGTCCGCCCTAATTTACAGGGTTACTCATATGCTGCCTGAGACGCAGGCTGGAGGATGGGGGTGAAGGTAACCTCTTCCCTGATCCCCCGGGTCCCAGAGAATGTCAGCGGCACCTGGAGCTTTGCAGGTTGCAGCCTTGCTTCTTCATTTAGGGGACATTCAAGTACATCCCCTCTCGTTTGCCAGCCCCACCTCCCCTGAGTCTCCAGTCCTCAAAAGACTTGGGAATGTAAAGCTTTTTAACACAAAACTGCAACAGGGAAGAGCAAAATCTGACTCCATGTTGCATCTGTTTCTTTTACTTTAACCTTTGCTTTTCATTGCTTTTGTTACTGTAATCACTAAAAGGACGCTGTCTATAGCCTTAGGCATACATAATGGCCTCCCTCAGGGAACCCTGCCCCTCTGCCTGAATGTTAAACTAAAGTGCCTTTGTTCAACTCACAGGGAAACACCCTGACCCTGCCCACCTGTGAATGGCTGCAGAAGAGAAGAAATTAACACAGCCCCTCCCTGAGGCTGGCCAAACCAGGAGATGTTTTGCAAGACTTATGGCCTTTTTGCTTTACTTCCTCACCTTCTCCCCATCTCTGTTCTATGAAAGAAACTAGTATCCAGACCCCATAAGATGGTATTCTGGAACGCTAGCCCGCCATCTTCTCGGACACCCAGCTTTCTGAATAAAGTCGCTATTCCTTGCCTTGACACCTCATCTCCCTATTACTATCCTGCTGTGCAGTGAGCAGACCGAGGTTGGATTCGGTAACAAAACTACACGACACACTTTTCTCCTCTCGTTGTTGAAATCTCTGGTTAAAAACCAAACGGGGGCCATGAGCCTTGTCTGCATCCATCTCCAGGGCTACAGAGGGAGCCAGAAATTTTTCACACGTTAAATGCATTTTCTTATAATTAACACAGCTGACATTCTTTAACTGTTTGGATTCTTTCTGCCTTCAGGCAGCAAACGACAGCAGCGGTTTTGTCAACCCCTCTCTTAAAATCAATTAAAGTCCTGAACACTTGAGTAGTCAGTTCCTGCCAATACACCAGCTCCATCTGCACCTCAAAGAACTTGGTTATGCTGATCAGGCCTACTGAGGTGACCTTTTGCACATTCCCAGGGAATCAGTACAAAGTCTCTTGCCAGGTGCAAACTGGCCTATTAAAAGGGATTTGTTCGGGGCCCCAGGAACTAGAGAGCGGTTCCCAAGGGCACACGCAGCTCTGTAAAGAGACTGGAGACCCCGGAGCTTTCAGACTCAGTTTTGCTTTCCTTTTCTACCTTGTTATTTCTCTATTTTCCCTACACCTTCAGTAAATGTTTGTCAAATATTGTGAGTCTGTCTTTGGAAAATTAAAGGAAGGTATTGCATCCATTGCTGGGAGCAAAGTTCTAGAGAGCAAAAATCCCCTGACCCCAAACCTCTGCAGACACAGGCTGGCTGAGGTGACAGCCCTGACCAGGATGATCTGTGAGAGTTATAGGAGCCTAAAGCAAAGCTCTCGCAGAACTATTTAGAAGAGGGAATCTGGGAGGACTGGAACTGTGGTGGTGTGGAAGGTGGGCAGAGTACCAAGCAGGTCCGTGCAGGAAAGAGATGGCATGCTCAAAAAGGTGGAGTCGGGGAGAGTTTAATAAAGAGACGAAGTACAAAGTGAGCGCAGGGTTAGAGGAAATCAACAAGGGATGGGGAAACACACCAGGGCAAGAGGAGGAAGCAGCCTCACACCTAGGCCTGAAGGGGCAAGAGGAGGGAGTAGTCACCCACCGAAAGTGGTGGCAGTTGTAGCTCAGGGAGAGGGCTGCCTGCTAGGAGGTGTGGCCTTCGCTAGAGGGAAACAGCTGCTGTCCAGCCCAGCCACGCAAGCAGGAGCTGGGGGAGTAAATACCCCCACCTCTCTTCCTGCCTCCAATTTCCTGCCCGTGTCCCCATTGACTGGACCCAACCAGAAGGAGCCACCCTTCAGATGGGATCTGGAGAGACAAATGGAGGATATCCAGCTCAGGAGCTCAAACTGTTTTCCAAGCTATTATTTGGAGATCCTGAAGACCTCTAGCTTACACACACACACACACACACACACACACACACACACACACACACCAGAGCCACTGTCTGTAGCTGGTCTTTTTTTTTTTTTGCCTTGCCTTGAGGCATGCAGGATCTTAGTTCCCCGACCAGGGATCAAACCCGCGCCCCCTGCAGTGGAAGCTCGGAGTCTTAACCACTGGGCCGCCAGGGAAGTCCCTGTACCTTGTCTTTGTCCAGCACCTCAGCCCTCTTTCTTCTGGTAACAGAAGCCCCTTTGTTATGTGGAACTGCCTTTCTCCTACTTGTGTGGTTCTCTCTCCCCATCCCATGACAAGGGTGGCATGTCCTCAAGGCCTGGCCAATCGTGACACTCCATCTCCCCAGTCACTGGAGGTGGGAGCATGAACCAAGTCGAGCCCAATGGGATTTTTCCCTGGAGTTTTATCTCCTTCTTCTGTCCTTTCTTGCTTCCTATCATCTGGTTGTCCATCCACCTATGGATTGTAGAAGAGAGAAGCTCTCATCTCTGGGGTCAACTAAGCTGGGATAACAGGAGTTTGCCTTCTTCCCCCACTACATGGAAGAATATTTAGGCAATAAAGAGACCAATATAAAGAGAAACGCAGAGTTAAGGGGAGAGAAGGGGTGACAGATAGCCCTTAGGATGTCATTTGACACCTTAGAGTCCCTGAGACAAGCTCTATCTCTGGATATGCCACGTTCCTGAGCCAATAAATCCCTCTGTTCTTAAACTGGCTTGAATTGGATTTCTATTACTTGCACTAGAAATGGTGTCGCACACAAGCCCTGACGGAAAACGCACACTCGGACACACACCAACCTATCCTACCCTCTCCACGGTATTCACCCCACACACTTCCTTCCACTCTCCACCCTTATAAACTGCATTCACAGAAATCTATAATCTTAGCAACCCCCCACGGAAATGCTAAATCACTGTGTTATTTTAGTGTGGAGTATAAGAGGAAGCAACTTTAAATTTAAAAAACTGAATTTAGATCAGTATACTATTAAAGATTGCATTATAATTTCCATTTTAATGTATTGTTTAGTAATATTCATAACATATAAGGACAAAGTTCTATTTGTTCCCATTTAACAAGTGATACCTGCTGCTTAAATTAAGCAGGCAAGGAAAAAAAGTATGCAAGAAAGAGCATGGTTTATCTACAATTTCAAAATGTCGTAATAATATTGTGTTTGGGGACCGAATGTGTATTAACATGTAGATTGAAATTTAACTATGTGTTACAACCCTCCAAACTGCTTCTATGACCTGATATTTGGAATTCTTGAATTTTGCACTATAAAAAAATCAATTACCTTATTATTATAATTTTCATGTTTTGTTTCTAAAAGAGGAGACGTGAGCACTTTCTGGCTGCTATTTGCAAGTACTTCTCCAGAAATAACACTCTGTGGGTTTGCATAATTTTATTACCCATAAAGAAAAAGCCAAACTGGATACAGATTTCTCCTTTTAACTTCTGTTCTGAAGAACTAGAGATATCCTGATGTACTAAGCAATGATATGAATATACCTTACAGGTCTGAGGTCAAAATCCAGAATGACTGTGTTTACGTCCCTCATTAGCTCCTTCATTTTATTTTTTTTAAACCATTTTAACCATTTTTAAGTGCACAGTTCAGTAGCACATTCTGTTCACTAAATCAGCATTCTTTTTTTTTTTTTAAATTTGTTCTCTTTTGTTCCCCATATCTATTTATTTGATACATCTGAGAAAGTTACATAATCTTTTTTCCATTGCGGGGCACAGGCTCCGGACACGTAGGCTCAGCGGCCATGGCTCACGGGCCCAGCCTCTCCACGGCATGTGGGATCTTCTTGGACCGGGACACGAACCCATGTCCCCTGTATCGGCAGGCGGACCCTCAACCACTGCATCACCAGGGAAGCCCCTAAATCAGCATTCTTGATCCTCTCTTTAACCAATAAGCCCTTGAGTTATAGAATGGAATAAAAATCATTGAAAGCTGGGTTTCCCTTCATGGCGCAGTGGTTAAGAATCCTCCTGCCAACTCAGGAGACACGGGTTTGAGCCCTGGTCCGGGAAGATGCCACATGCTGCAGAGCAACTAAGCCCGTGCGCCACAACTACTGAGCCTGTGCTCTAGAGCCCGCGAGCCACAACTACTGAAGCCCGTGTGCCCTAGAGCCCGTGCTCTGCAACAAGAGAAGCCACCGCAATGAGAAGCCTGGGCACTGCCGGGAAGAGTAGCCCCCGCTCGCCGCAACTAGAGAAAGCCCGCGCACAGCAAAGAAGACCCAATGCAGCCAAAAATAAATAAATAAAAAAATTTTTTTAAATGGATAGCTATAAAATGATGAAAACCACCATTGTAGCAGGTGAAATAGTCAGCTGAGTGATAAAACAACAAAATAGCTGATGTTGAAACAGGCCCAGCTGATCTCCACTCACTGCCCCAGACACCTAGTCCATATTCGGAGGCCTTTACAACTGAAATTAGAACAGACTTCACTATCACTTTTAAATATCATGAAGCTCAGAACACTTCACAAATCCCTTGGCGTTCTTTTTTTTAATTAATTAATTTATTTGGTTGCACTGGGTCTTAGTTGTGGCAGGCAGGCTCCTTAGTTGCGACTCGAGGGCTCCTTAGTTGTGGCATGCAAACTCTTAGTTGAAGCATGCACGTGGGATCTAGTTCCCTGACCAGGGATTGAACCCAGGGCCCTTGCATTGGGAGCACAGCGTCTTAACCACTGTGCCACTAGGGAAGTCCCCCTGGGCATTCTTTTTTTTTTTTTTTTTTTTTTTTTTTTTTTTGCGGTACGTGGGCCTCTCACTGTTGTGGCCTCTCCCGTTGCGGAGCACAGGCTCCGGACATGTAGGCTCAGCAACCATGACTTACAGGCCCAGCCACTCCGCGGCATGTGGGATCTTCCCGGACTGGGGCACGAACCCATGTCCCCTGCATCGGCAGGCGGACTCTCAACCACTGCGCCACCAGGGAAGCCCCCCCTGGGCATTCTTAATACCAAAATAGAAATTGGAAATCTTGGATTCATATCCTGGTTCCACTTCTCACTAGCTCTGTGACCCTGAGTGAATGATTTCCTTTTTCTTTTTCTAAAGCTCAGTTTGTATATATATAAATGAGGATTTAAAACATCTACCCAGTGAACTTGGCCAGACCACGATGTGGGCACACCACAGTCAGATGCAAAGACATTGCTTTCACTTCAATTTACTATCAAAGCAGCTGATGGATAAAAGCTGCACAAAGGATAATAAATGTGATAATGATCCCAATGAGTGAACAGATGTAGTTTGTCAAAGCAGCCCTAGTAGAGTAAGCTGTCCACAGGGTCAGAGGAACAAAAAGCCCAACTCCTTGCATCATTAGGCTGGGGTAGGGCCATGACACAAGAGCAGTGGTTTTCAAAGTGTGGTCCCCGGACCGGCATTTTTGACCTGGGTATTTGTGAGAAATACAAATCTTTGGGCCCCAGCCCAGACCTACTGAGCCAGGAGCTCTGGGGCTGGGGGGCCAGCAATCTGTGTTTTCACAAGCCCTCCAGGAGATTCTGATGCATGCTCAAGTGTGAGGACCCCACTGTAGCATGAGACAATTGCTTCTGGTACCGGTTTTCCTTGCATGTTCTCATTTCTCTCACGGGCCCGCTTACCACCCACCGCTACTGCAGGAAAAAAAAATCCTGTGTGGACTTGGAAATTCTCCGTTTTCTGCAAAGCCCTATACAAACATAAAGGATTTATATCTCTCAGGAGCAGCTAGGCAGAGAATTTAACAACTGGTTCTGCTGAGATCCTGAGTTATCAGCCCTGCTCATAGGCAGAGGGTTGGGCTATCCCTTTCCCTATGGTCTTTGGGGATCCCCTGCATTTGTATATGTGAAGAAGGAAGAGGTGGCATGTCAAGAGCTTGCGAGCCTAGCCTATCTACCTGCGGACCTGGCTCCATCTTCCTGGTTTGCTCTAAGCAGCACTGTCCAACGGAACTTTCTCTGATGATGGAAATTTTCTCGAATCCACGCTGATCTGCACTGTCCAGTACATACAGTAGCCACTAGCCACATGTAGCATTTGACAATATGGCTAGTGCAAGTGGGGAATTGCATTTTACATTTTATTTAATTTTAATTAATTTAAATTTGAATAGCCACATGTGGTACATAGCTATACTAAAAATTTTTTCGTTGTTTACCTGAAATTCAAATTTAATTGGGTGTCCTGTGTTTTTATTTGCTAAATCTGGCAACCCTAGTTACAGATTCCCAGTAACATTGACCTTGCCTCCTCCAATAGAGAGTTTGATTCAAAGTTTCTCTACCCATGACCAGAGGAAGCAGATTTGACCTTACCTTGGCCAGAAAGGGCGCCTGGCTGTTGTTTTTTGTTTTTTTAATATAACCTTTCTATTTTAAAATTTATTTATTTATTTATTTTTGGCTGTGTTGGGTCTTCGTTTCTGTGCGAGGGCTTTCTCTAGTTGTGGCAAGCGGGGGCCACTCTTCATCGCGGTGCGCAGGCCTCTCACTGTCGCGGCCTCTCTTGTTGCGGAGCACAGGCTCCAGACGCGCAGGCTCAGTAGTTGTGGCGCACGGGCTTAGTTGCTCCGCGGCATGTGGGATCTTCCCAGACCAGGGCTCGAACCCGTGTCCCCTGCATTGGCATGCAGATTCTCAACCACTGCGCCACCAGGGAAGCCCCTGTTGTTCTTTTTTGAAGACAATTTTCTGAGGAATAATGTCTGGGAAAATCAATATAAATGATGACTAAAAAGTGAAAATTGTACTATCATTCATAGAGTCATACTAATTTCTCTGCAACTGAATCCATCCTCCATAGACAGGCTGTGATGGTCCTAAGTACTAGGACTGTAGCAGGGAGAAACGGTATTTGTGGGTCATGTCACTGATTATAAAGCAAACCTTCCTTCCTTAATTGTCTAATCCCTTTCTTACATCAATGAGTGACTACCACATTAAAGTCATCATAGGAAGTGGAAAAATCAAGACCCAGATTCTTTTCTTATGACTGTACTTATGCTTTGCTTCAAAAACAAAACAAAATGTATAGCAACTTAGAACATTGCCAGTTTTCAGGGAGACTTAATAATATTTTCCCAACAACCCTATAATTTCAAGATGTGATCAAATAGAGGTGCCCTTCTACCTCCATTCACTGTAGGCCTCACTCTGCCAATAACTGTCTCCTCTTTGGCATTGATAAGAAACCAGTTCTTGAGGCCTCCAAGCTCACCCTTGATGTAATAAAGTATTATTTTACAGTAACTTATTAAGTGGATATTGGATAACATTCCTAACTAGAGGAAAGGATTTTAAAATTGGAATAGCAAAGAAAGCAAACATGGTACCAAGTAAATGGCATTCCAGAAGACGGGTTGATTCTTATAAAACCAAGGCCCGGGTTTCCCTGGTGGCGCAGTGGTTGAGAGTCTGCCTGCCGATGCAGGGGACACGGGCTCGAGCACTGGTCTGGGAAGATCCCACATGCCGCGGAGCAACTAGGCCCGTGAGCCACAACTACTGAGCCTGCGTGTCTGGAGCCTGTGCTCCGCAACAAGAGAGGCCGCAATAGTGAGAGGCCCGCGCATCGCGATGAAGAGCGGCCCCCGCTTGCCGCAACTAGAGAAAGCCCTCGCACAGAAACGAAGACCCAACACAGCCAAAAATAAATAATAAACAAATTTAAAAAAAAACAACCAAGGCCCTCCTGTTTCCAAGAATGTCCAGGTCAAAGAGTAATGATTGTAGTTTTTCTCTTTCAATAGGTTTTAATGTAACAAACATAGCCAGCAGGCTTAAAAATGAATTTAATAACACTGTGTCTAGACCACCACCTTTGGTATTTTCCTATTTTCTCCCTTGCTTACAATACTCACATGGATCTATATTTAGCTTTGGAGGTCTGGCAGCTTGGGAACCAATGGGTCTCTAGCAAGAGATTATTAGGTGATGCAATAGTTCTCTGCTCCCCTCTCCCCCTCCCACAGGTTCCTTCTCTGTCTTTTCTACCCATTTCCCTAAGAAAAGGTATTGGGTCTGGAACACAATGGCGTTCTGCCCAGAGAACCTGCATTTCTGAAGGGGCTCCCCTAAGTATAGCTCAGGTTTACATTTGGAAATAGGGGCACTCGCCCTGGAGAGTGCCGTGTGATTGGCACACAGACTGTAGTCCTCAAAGTGTGGGTGGTCCCTGGCCCAGCAGTAGCAGCATCTGAGAATTTTAGAAATGCTAATTCTCAGGGCTCACTCTGTAGACCTAGCTGGATGACTTCAGTTACCTAAGTATTCTAGCCTTTTTTTTTTTAACCTTTTATGTTTCTCTTTCTTTCTTCAGAAGCAGAGAACCCTTCTCACTGGCACATTCAGACCTTTCCCCATAGAAGAGAGCAGTGGTTCTCAAAGTGTGGTCCCAGTGAGGCAGGAGATAGATGGGCCCCAGGATGAGCAGCTGGAGTTTGTCCCCTGTGGACAGATACTCCAAGATACTGATAGCAGGAGTGAGAGAGGAGCTGAGCCCTGCCCAGAGAAGAGACCACGTATTTCTCATTCTCGAGGTCAAGGGGGCCTTCCTGACTACACAGGCGCAGAAAGGCTCCTTGAGATCAAAAAGGGTGTGATGTCAACCTACCCACAGGCGTCTTCGCTAGAGTCCATCTTGGCTAAGAGATGCGTGTGCACACATGGGAGGACCCTCAGATAAACCAAACGGACTCAGAACCAGGCAAAGCAAGACGACTGGCCAAAGGAAACCCGGAAGAAATGTCCCATATAAATGATTCAAACTACCACGAGGGGGCGGCTCTCTCTCTAAGTCCGCCCTTGTGTCTACCCACACATACCCTTTACTTCCAAATAAACACTTTATTTGTTTCACTACTTTCTGTCTCTCTGTGGAAATTCACTTCTACACAGCTGACAGTCCAGGGCCTTGTCACTGGCCACTGGTCTAGTGGCTAGGATTCAGAGCTTTCACTGCCGCGGCCTGATTTCAATCTCTGGCCGGGAACCGAAATCTTGCTTCAAGCTGCTGCAGGCCGAGGCCACCCGCGATCAGCAGGACCAGAAGCATCAGTACCACCTGGTAACTTGTTGCAGGTGCGCATTCTCAGGCCCCCACCCCCATCCCCCGGTGATTCTGGTGTACACTAAATTTTGAGAAACAATAAGGGTATTACCTGCTAGCGAGCCTATTCTGTGACTTGGCTTTGTTCTGAGATGCCACACAGCTACCACAGGCCTGCCCCAAAGCCCTGCGAGTAGTTTACAAGCCCATGGACCTTAATCCTTTATCAGTCTGCCTTATTCTCAAAAAAGTATTTAAAATGATAAATGCCACTTACAGTATTACTGTGTAGATATAAATCTTTGTTTCTCAAGAGGATTCGTTTGAGGGAAAGGTCACAACAGGGTGTGTGGGATCTGTGGTTGTGTGAAAGCAAGTGGGGAGAAGCATGGAATATTCCAAACGCCTCCTTTCCCTCTTGATGGAGGTAGATGAGTGAGTGGGTTTTTTCTTTAATTTATAATATATGTATTTCTTTCGGCTGCGCCGGGTCTTCGTTGCAGCGCATGGGCTTCTCTAGTTGCGGCATGTGGGATCTTAGTTCCCCAACCAGGGATGGAACCCAGGCCCCCCGCATTGGGAGCATGGAGTCTTAACCACTGGATCACCAGGGAAGTCCCAAGTGAGTGTTTTTTAAATCAAGTTGGTAGCATAGTTCGCCAAGATTTGGATCTACTGGGGCATAAAAGCCCATTTTTACAGTCCACCCATTGTAGCCTATCACTGGAGAGAAATTTAAACTCTCAACCTTTAACTTACAAGTTTAATGCTAATTTCACTTCTTAATCAATTTATACTATGGATATGGATCTAGGGGTATGTTTCAAGTACGATGAGTATGAAGCTAAGGTTTAATCTTCAGGCTGCGTTCTCCAGTCCCTCCTTCACACTCCTGCCACATAAACCGTGCTAAACCACAGCTCCAATGAGACCATTTTCCCCCAGTGCCGCCTCCCCAATATTTACCAAACTAACTTCATAGATCTCACCTGGCATTCAAGACAAACTGTAGCTGTTAGATTGGACCATATGAAATTGCCATTTTAACTGGGCAAAAACGGCCAGATATCAACAATTTCATATGGTTCAACCTGATATTATCGATCTCATATTTAATTTGTTAAAATTCTCTACAGCCTTTTTTTTTGTTTCCATATTGTAAAGATTTAAACTTCTCAGAATTTTAATGCTTAATCTTAAAACTGCTAGCCCCAGCTGTTGGTGAATAACCTCAGAAAGAAAAAATGTACCCTCTTCCCTCACAGGTTCAGAGACACCATTGCGTGGTGTGAAGCCAGTTCTGTGTCACAAGATTAGAATTGGGAACATTGACTCAAGGATCTGTCTGTCCCCATCTCCTGGCCAGGGTGGAGGTTTGAGTGAAAGGCCGTGGTCCTGTTTTGTTCTCTGTTACTATAAAACTGTCCTTGGAAGTGTTACCTGTAAAGAAATATCTCTCTTAAGATACCTGAATATCAGAGTTTGTTGCTATGTCTTGTAAAATGGAACCTGTAACACCTAAAGGTCTGCAACTATGATTGGTCATGTCATTTAATGTGTTGCTCTGGTAATAGTAATACTTAAACTGTCAGTTCTGCTTTCCATAAGGGAACAAATATATCTAACAGATTTCTCTGTTAAGTGGAAGAAGAACTTTGGAATCTCTTTCTCTCCCTTTAGGCACGAAAGTGTTATAAGTCCTGTTGTGACTCTCCTGCATCCCTTATGTAAACAGCAGCGTCTTTGTTTCATTTAAATTACCAAGAAGATCCATGATGTGGAGCCAACCTGTCATTTTGGCCTTATCCCTCCCTTCCGCTCTGCTCATACACCATGCTATACACATAGCTATATACATAGCTCCTCTTCTGCACACATCAGCCTCCACCGCTCCTTAGCTACTGCTGTTCCCCTACTTAGAACACCCTCTTCCCACACCCATCTCAACCTATCAAAATCCAAGCCAAGATCTACCCAAAGGTCACCTTCTTTGTGAGGCCTTCCCCAATTCCATCCAGTAAGATTTATCCTTTTTTTGCGGTACGCGGGCCTCTCACTGTCGTGGCCTCTCCCGTTGCGGAGCACAGGCTCCGGACGCACAGGCTCAGCGGCCATGGCTCACGGGCCCAGCCGCCCCGCGGCATGTGGGATCTTCCCGGACCTGGGCACGAACCCGTGTCCCCTGCATCGGCAGGCGGACTCTCAACCACTGCGCCACCAGGGAAGCCCAATTTATCTTTTTTTAAATTGAAGTATAGTTGATGTACAATATTATATGTTACAGGTGTACAGTATAGTGATTCAGTTTTAAAGGTTACACTCCATTTATACTTATAGAAGATAAGCGATATTCCCCATTGTTGTACAATATATTCTTGTAGCTTATTAATCCCTTACTCCTACCCCTCTTAATCCCCTACCCCTATTCTGCCCCTCCCCTCTTCCCTCACCCCACTGGTAACCACTAGTTTGTTTTCTATATCTGTGAGTCTGCTTCTTTTTTTGTTATATTCACTAGTTTGTTGTATTTTTTAGATTCCACATACAAGTGATATCGTATAGTATTTGTCTTTCTCCATCTGAGATCCAGTAAGATTTATTTTTAACAGTGTTTGCCACAGTGCCCTCGATTTATAGTCATTTGCATACTTCCCTTCTCTCTCTGAGTAGGCTTTATTTTTTTCCAATTTTATTGAGATATAACTGACATATAACACTGTATCAGTTTTAGGTGTACAACATAACAACTTGACATACGTGTATATATATATATATATATATATGAATGAATAATTACCACAATAAGTTTAAGTAACGTCTACCACCTCACATAGTTACGATTTGTTTCCTCTGAGTAGGCTTTAATCCCGCTGAAGACAGAGAATGCACCTTACTCCTCCTCCAAGAACCAAGCAAAAGGCCTTGCATGCAAGCATGCTCTCAATAATCAAAAGACAACATTGAGGAAGTCTCCCACAACCAACATGAAGGACATCTTGATCTAATGGACCTGCAAAACAAAACAAAACCAGTCCTCTTCCCCACGGTGGGGATTCAACTCCCCCGCATACCTCGAAGATTCTAGGGCCTGATCCATGGTCACTCTCCAACACTTTGTAACACTTCTTGCTGATTTCAGTATCCACACAGATAGTCCTTCAGGTAGCCTAGCCCCTGGTCTCCTTGACCTCCTCTCTTCCAATGACTGTGTTCACCACCTCCCACAGGCAGACACTCCCGTAGTTTTACTTGAGACCAAAAGCCTCCACAATCACCATAGGCCTCCATAATCTCAGCTTCAAACGCCCCACTCTCCAAACAATGCCAAAAAAATAACTTCAGAATAACTCTGCTGGGGCTTCCCTGGTGGCGCAGTGGTTGAGAGTCCGCCTGCCGATGCAGGGAACACGGGTTCGTGCCTCGGTCCAGGAAGATCCCACATGCCGCGGGGCGGCTGGGCCCGTGAGCCATGGCCGCTGAGCCTGCGCGTCCGGAGCCTGTGCTCCGCAACTGGAGAGGCCACAGCAGTGAGAGGCCCACGTACCGCAATCAATCAATCAATCAATCAATCAATAACTCTGCTTTCTCAAAGGGTATGAAGAAGATTCATAGCCCCAAATAACACTTCCTAAAAACATCACCTTTCCTCTCCAACTCTTACTTCCAGTAGAAGTTACCACACTTCCGTACAGGAGCCAATTAGAGCCCAAGAGGAATCTTGCTAGGTGGGGACAGGCATGAGGGGATTTGTTTCAAAGCTATAATTGCATAACTCTTTACACAATCCTGAGAGAACGTCACTTTTCCATATCAAAGAATGTCCCCCATAGTGACTACAGGGGTGGAGGGCTAAAGCAGCCCCCCATCCCCAAGCAGGCCCCCATCCTCCCCAGTGACTTCTTATTCAAGTCTTACAGTAAACTCTTTAGAAAACTCACCCCAAATAGTCCTTTGAGAAATGGTTTCACCAGCCATAGGCCTGTGCCCTATGCCACCGGAAAACGGGAGGGCAAAGCCAGAGCTTTTAAATAGACAAGAATGGGAGAAGGCTGGAACGCTGTGTGTGTGTGTGGGTGTGTGTGTGTCTGTGTGTGTATGCAGTGGGTCTTTTCCTGTTGTCCCAGAGTTGCTAACTCAAAGCTGGAAACAAAACGCATCAGGGGCTCCCACATCCTGAAGAAGAACTCCGAACAGCCAGCCAACACATCCTCTCAGAGAGAGTGCTAAGGACTGGTACACGTGGCCCTATCACACCTGGGGCGGTTCCCTGCAACCACCACGCACCACCCTGTGTAAATACGGGAGGACCGGAAAGGTGAGAGAAGAGAACCAAGGGCTCCCGGTGACAGACTGCTTTCTCTTCGGGCCGAGTGGGAAGGGGAGTAGGGGTGCCCCCGGCTCCCCCAAGCCGAGACGCGTAAGGGAGAACTCCAAGAGACCTGCTCGAGAAGAGGGGCAGGTCCGCACGAAGGGAAAGTGGGCATTCAGTTTCCTGCCGGAACTCCGGCTGAGCTGCACAGAGCCGGCGGCCCGCCCAGCAGCCTGGGAAGCTGCCGGGCAGGGAATTCTTGCCAGAGCTTAACGAATCCTCCCCGTGCTGCGTGTTGCGTGTGAACCTGGAGTCTGGTGCCCCCTTGTGGTCGAGAGATATCTGAACGAGAGAGGCTCCAAAGATACTGAGGGGCAGTATGCCTGGAAAGAAAATGAGAACCTCACGCCCACCTTGATCCATGACCCCACAGCCTTCAGAGTTCAAAAAAAGGACCTCAGCAATTCCCAAAGCTCCATATGGAGGAGCACAGGGCTTACTTTGAGGGCTGTCCAAGAGATGGGAGACAGAACCTTTAGAAGGGGGTGGGAGTCAGCAGGCAAAGCTGCTCTTCTCTGAGGGAGGCCCCAGGGGAGGAGAAGCCCAGGTGCAAAACCGAACAGCCCCCTGTTTGGAGCCGCCCCCTCCCCCTCCCCCTCCCCCCCCAGCAGATCACAGCATCAGACCTGGAAAAGGACCATATCCGCAGAAGATGTCTGATCTCTCTGCTCCCCAGACCAGAGGATGCCATGGTGAATTTCTAATTGGGACTGGTCAGCTTTACCAACCAAGATAACCCAGAAAGTTATGAGATCTGCCCAAGGTGTCAGTAAAGAATGGGAAAAGGGGCTTGGTGCTGCACTGAAAACAGTGATTGGAAAAAATAGTTCCATGTATACATTCCGCCACTGTATCCAGACCTGTCAACACATTAGTTACATGTACCCAGGCACAGGACTTCAGAAGAAGACAGAAAATACCATGGGCACCACTTAATAGCTTTATTGCCTCGGACAAGTCCTATGTGAGCCTCAGTTTCTTCATTTCTAAGAGGACAGTAATACCTAATAGGCAAGGTTATTAAAAGATTAGAGGCAGTGTATATATAAATGAATAGAAGCTACTATTTATTAATACACGTTTATGCATGTATGGAGCCATTTGTTCCCAGTTTCCTTTGACAAAAGATCTGAAATAGTCTACAACAAAAAGCAACAGAAATAAACAATAAGGTGCAAGGAACGCTGAGATACTAACCATAAATATAAACTTGGCAATTTCTATTTCAAATTTGGTTTTGAGTTTCCTGGCAGCCAAGGTGCAAAAGGAAACCTGAGAACATGTACAATTCCAGTTATCTGAAAGGAGGAGGGGTACTACCTTTTCGGGGGTGAAAAGCTTTCCTTGTTCCAAATTTCAAAAGCAGTTATCTCAGGAGGAGTTTTTCTACATTGGCTTGTAAATTACCTGAAACCTTGACTATTCTTTAGCATGAGTTTCCAAAGCTTTAGAACTACTAATTAATACAGTAATTGGGACTGGAACGAACTTCTGAAGGTGAATGACCCAGATTTCTACATTTCGGATCACAGTGGTATTCTGCAGCAATTATTATCCCACAATTCTTCAAATTCTCTCAGATGAGCTCTCCCTAACACATACATTGTAAGATCACACAAAGGGCATTTAAAGTCACCACTTCCACCCCCAAGCAAATGTTTTTATTTGTAACTCACGCAGCAGCTTTAGGCAGAGGACAGATCTAAGCAAAAGTAGAGATGTATTTTTAGATGAAAGAGCTAAACTGAAAGGACTCTTCCCTTTCCAGACCCAATTCAGGCCTACGAAGGCCACGTGAAGGCCTATGAAGGTGCTCTCCCCTCAAGACCAAGGTCACATTTCAGGGGTATTAGCACAGGAAGCAAACAGCCTTTGCAAAACGGTGCTACAGGTGAGGTGTCCCACCCCAACCCCAGAGGCATCTCCACTTGCTACCACGAGCTCCTGAGGAAGATACTGAAATAAGCTCCTGTCCTCCCTCACCTTTACTTTAATCCCCACATAGGTTTTGCTTTTACCATATGGTAATTAGTTCCAAATCACAAGTGCAAGCACTCACTCTGATTGGAAAATTAGCAGATTTCAAACTCAGGTAATTTGTCCCTAACGAGGAACTTGTTGAACTGAATTTAACAATTAACTTGCACACTCTTTGCTGCTTGCGGCTACGGCAGCAAAGCCAGGAAGAAGGAAGGGCAAGCCGAGGGTCAGGGCCCAGCATGACTTTGGGTGCAAGATGAAGGTTAGGATGAGGCAAGGTGTGAAATGGGGCTGCAGGAACATCAGGAACTTGATTTCAAATGGATACATACAGGCAGACCTCGGAGATACTGCGGGCTCACTTCCAGACCGCCACGATAAAGCGAATATCACAATAAAGCAAGTAACACGAATTGTTTGGTTTCCCAGCGTATATAAAAGTTATGTTCACACTATGTTGTATTCTATTAAGTGTGAAATGGCATTACGTCTAAGAAATGTACATACCTTAATTAAAAATACTTTATTGCTAAAAGACGCTAACCATCGTCTGAGCCTTCAGCAAGTTGCAGCAGTAACATCCAGGATCGCTGATCATAGATCACCATAACAAATACAGTAACAATGAGAAAGTTTGAAATATCGCGAGAATTACCTGAATGTGACACAGAGACACAAAGTGAGCAAATGTCGTTGGAAAAATGGCGCCGATAGACTTGCTTGATGCAGGGTTGCCACAAACCTTCAATTAGTCAAGACGCAATAAAACCATTTACAGCTGTATGGCCAATTTCAAATATACACCAAAGTAGAGAGAAGAAGAACAATGAGCCTCCATATACCCATCACCCAGCTCATGGTCGCTCTGGTTTCATCTGTGCCAAGGAGACCCCAAAGCTAGACAGGGAGGAGGAGTGACAGGAAAAGGAAAGCGCTGACGGTGCATCTCCGCTCTCGAATTCCCTCAGATTCCAAGCTCCTCAGGGTACACGTGGGTTAGGTGAGTTTTAATTCATTGCTGGGATGGCTAGTGCCTCTGCATCGCCATTTTGAATACAATTAGCAAAAGGCTGACCCTTGTTTTCCAGCGACCGCTTGACCTCTACCTGCAAGCCCAGGCCCAGGTGACCGCAGATAGCAAGGATTCCTGGGAGCTCTGCACAGCACATGGAAACAGTGTCACCTCTCCCACTCCAACCCTGTGCTCTGATGATCGGCTCCTGCCTTATCTCCAGAGGTACTCTGGTATCCAGATCATGCCTGACGCTCTGTCTCTATGATCTGCTTTGCTCTTCCGTCCAGAACTGCGCTGATCAACACCATACCATAGGCAGCTGCTGACTACTTGAAACATGGCTAGTGAGACTGAGGAAGAAACTTTTATTTAATTTTAACTAATTTAAATTTAAAAACTGGTACTTAGGGCTTCCCTGGTGGAGCAGTAGTTAAGAATCCGTCTGCCAATGCAGGGGACATGGGTTCGAGACCCAGTCTGGAAAGATCCCACATGCTGTGGAGCAGCTAAGCCCGTGCACCACAACTACTGAGCCTGCACTCTAGAGCCCACAAGCCACAACTACTGAGCCCGTGAGCCACAACTACTGAGCCCGTGAGCCACAACTACTGAGCGCATGAGCCACAACTACTGAGCCTGTGAGCCACAACTACTGAGCCCGTGAGCCACAACTACTGAAGCCTGCACGCCTAGAGCCCATGCTCTGCAACAAGAGAAGCCACCACAATGAGAAGCCCGTGCACCACAACGAAGAGTAGCCCCCACTCACCACAACTAGAGAAAGCCCGTGTGCAGCAACGAAGACCCAACATAGCCAAAAATAAATTAATTAATTAAATTTTTTAAAAAACTGGTACTTAATTCAATTTTTGGAAAACTACATTTGGAAGAAGAATCTACATTTTCAACTGTAAATTTTATGTAAAAATCTAAATACAGATCCAGGATTTCTGATGAAAATTTTGCATCCGAATTTAGACAGGCTGGAAATGTCTGGATTTTGAAGGTTTAGTAAAAATAAAAGAATATAAAATGTCTAAGAATTTTAAAATATTGATTACATGTGGAAGTGATAATCCTCTGGATATATTTGGTTAGATAAATTACTAAAGGTAAGTTCTCCTGCTTCCTTTTACTTATTAAAATGTGGCTAGTAGAAAATTTTAAACATACAGAACTCACAATCTATTTCTTTCGGACAGTGCTGACCTAGAACCAGTGTCCTCTCTTCACTTGATACTATCCTCGAGGAATATAATCCTGATCCCAAAGCCCCATCCTGTGACAAGGGCCCCAACTCTCTGAAGCAGGTTAGGCTGTACCGGCTCCACGTGGATTTTCCTGGATGATCGTCACCTGGATCAGTTTCTCTGCTGTCTCTTGGAAAATTCTGAGGCCAGCCGCTTTCACACAACCACCTCACTATGAACGGTCAGCCTAAGTCGTGAAGACACAGCCTGCAGGAAACTAATTTCAGATGAAGTGCATGGATCTGACCTGGCGTAGGGGAGAGACTCCAGGTTCTCATGATACTAAAATCAGTGAAAAGTATATTCACATAACACAGACAGCTAATATGCTCAGAAGGGATCCTGTATCAAGTACCAACCTTGGTGAGGATTAGTAGGAGGAAATAAAGACCACCAAATGGTAATCTGAAACAAAGCTGCATTTATTTGCTTGCCTGGGAAGGGAGCACAACGTCAGCTGGTCTCTCCGTGTAGTAGTATCTGAAAGGATGAGAGTGAGGACAAAAAGGGAGAAGGCACACAAAATCTAGTGAGATTCAGAGTTCACTTGTCTGGTTGGCTCCCAAGGCTGAGTACAAACTCTTCTTTGCAATTGGTCATTGCACTGGTCTTCTTTGCAATTGGTCACTTCTTCAAAGCGCAGGCACCGTTCCTAAAGATGTCCAGGGTGGGCTACATAAAGCTCTAATGGGCTCAGTGTCACTCCGCTGGCATATCTGCCACGTTGGCTTCAAGCTGACCAAATCTTTCCTTAACAGGATCGGTAGCACGTTGGTACAGCCGGGTTAACGCAGTGAGAATCACCGGTTACCTGCCTCTTCACTCATCTCTTTTGGCACTGCCAAACTTCCTTTGTTTGGTTAGGGCAAAAGGCAGGGAAACATACATGTGTACTTGGGAAAAATACTTTTATATACACAGGTTGTCCTTCAAAGTTGGAAGAACAAAATACGAGAGGCCTCCAGATACTTGTACACAACTGTTCATAGCCCCACTATACACAATGGCAAAAGGTGGGAACAACTCAAATGTACATCAACGGACGATGGATAAACAAAACGTGGCGTACACAAACCAGGGGATGTTATTCAGGCCTAAAAAGGAATGAAGTGCCGATACGTGTTACGATGTGGATGAACCTCGAAAACATTATGCCAAGTGAAAGGGGCCACACAGAAGAGGTCACGTAGTCTCTGATTCCATTTTTAGGAAAAATCGAGATGGAGGAGTCTGTAGAGACAGAACGCAAATTGGTGGTTTCCTGGGCTGGGGGAGAGGAAGCTGGGAAGTGAGTGCTGAATGGGTACAGAGATTTCTCTTGGGCGATGAAAATGTTTTGGAAGCAGACAGAGGCTGTGGTCGCACCACATTCTAAATGCAGTGAATGCCAATGAACTGTACACTTTAAAATGGTTGATTCTTATGTCAATTATACCACAGTAAGAAACGGCAAAAGAAAACAGAAAACTTCAGGGGTCTTCTGAGCCCCACTGACACGAGAAAGAAGGTAAAAAGAGATGAGGAAGCACGGACAGCTGACCAGCTGGTGACCACTCAGGGGAGAGGGACTCCACTTCAGAATGTACCAAAGTTGAAAACACTTGAAAGACAAACCCATTTCCAGATGTTTAGATATTTACCTTCTGCAAATAACCCTGGGTTCTCAAAAATGTAAACGATTTTCTAAAGAGAGAAGACAACATCCCCCTTTCACAGCCAGTGACTGCAGCCTAGAGGAGAACAGCTGGGCTCTGGGGGTGGGGGGCTCCTTTTAAAGGGCTGGGGACATCCACGCAAGCAAGGGCCCCTAAAGCATGCTGCGCACTTGGAGGTATCCCATGGCCTCAATATCAAGATGCCAAGCATCAATTTTTGGTAGCGTTAGCTTGTTTTTGTTTTTTTCCCAAACCAAATGTATAAAAATTGCATTTCAGACACTGGTGCAAAAAGCTTTTAAACTGAATAAACAAATAGGAAAGTGCACTCTCTTCCGAGGGACGTTTCTAATACTTCGTAGGCCGCGTCAGTATATCGTAGGTACACCGAAAGCACCTGTAAACGGCTACAACCTTCCTGTGGCACGCTAACATGGAGGGACCTCGAGGACAGGACACTAAGTGAAATGAGCCCGTCACGAAAGACAAATCCTGTACGATCCCACTTCTACGAAGTATCTAAAGCAGTCACATTCAGAGACACAGAAAACAGAGGGGTGGGGGCCAGGTCTGGGGGCGAGGGAAACAGGGAGCTGGTGCTCACGGGGATAGAGCTTCACTTTTGCCAGAAGAAAACGACCCTAGAGATCTGTTGTACAGCAACGGCAGAGGTCCACTTAACACTACTGAGCTGTACACGTAGAAGGGTGAAGCTGCTAGTTATGTGTTAGTCACATCTCGTTAGAATACTACTAATCTTGACTTGACTGGTGTTGCAGTTTTATTGCTGGAGAGAAATTACAGGCTTCAGGAGTTTAAACTGACCCTAGTTTGGATGTGGATACACTTGAGAACATCGCAATAAAAAACACTGTCAACAGCCACCGCCCAAGCGATGGCTTCGGCGAAACCCTGCCAGTTTAGTAAAGCACTTCCCCGTCTCTATGTAAAAATCACGGGCTTGTGCCTCTGCAGAAAGTTTGTACGTCTAACAACGTAAAAAAAGAGCGACACATTAAAACAAAACCCAAATGCGGGTGAAACTCGAAATGCACTCGGTCGCTGCTCTTTGTGTTTTCTAAAGGAGAGAAAATCAGCCAGGCCTCAGGGCTTGGGAGCGGCTGGCGGGCCTCTATCCGCGGTCCTCGCGGCCTGGCTGCTGGGCTGCGGGCCCCGAGGGGAAGTCGCGGCGGCGCACGTGCACGCTGAACTGCAACTGCGGCCGCGGGGAGCTCAGCCCGGGGCTGCTCAGGCCAGAGCCCGGCGGGGACAACACGAGCACCTGGGGCGGCTGGAAGCCGTCCTCTGCACCGAGGTGAACAACCACGGCTTCCTCGGCACGCACGACCGTGTTGGGAACGGCGGCGCCCTGTGAACCTGAAGCCTGTGCCCCCGGACCCTGGACCCCCGGACCCCGTGCCCCCGGACCCCGTACCCCTGGACCCTGTACCCCCGGACCCCGGACCCCTGGACCCCGTACCCCCGGAACCTGTGCTCCCGGACCCCGTGCCCCCAGACTTTGGGACGCCGGCAGCCGAGGAGGCGGGGCGCAGGGCCACTGCCGGGGAAGCAGCTGGGAGAGGCGCGGCTGCGGGGCCGGCTGCTGGCTGCTGCGCAGGAGCGAACCGCGGGGCAGCTGCACCACAGGAAAGGGTCTGAGATCCGAAGCGTTTTTCTCCGGAGGAGGAGGCGGCGGCGGCGGAGCTCCTGCGGGCAGGTGGCCCGGCTGGATCCCCCCGGGAGCTGGGGCTCTGGTGGCACAGCCTCTCCCCGAGGCCTGGCCTCCGCGTCTGGGGCCCACTTCTCTGATGACCTTCAGGCCAACGGAGATGACCGTGACCCGGGAGCCCGAGGTCGTCCGCGATGAGCCCTCAGTGGACAGGGCGGTGGCAGGAAGCGTGCTAACTGGGCTCTGCCCCACAGAGGATTTCTGGGAGAGACCTGGTGGCTTAGGAGCAGGGCCAGGAGATGCACAGGCCTGAGAGCTGCCTGCCTGCTGTGAAGTGAGACTCTCACCCCAGGAGCTCCTTCCTGAGTGCCAAGGAAGTCGCATGGGTGGAGGTGGATGTGTGGCTCCTCTGTCGGGCACTGAAGACTGAACCCACCCAGTCTTAGGCTGTTCTGGTTCTTTCCCTGGAGAAGGCTGCCTGAGACCGGCTGAGCCACTGGAGCTGTGTGACATCTGCACTGGACACCGGGTGCTCTCCTGGACCGACTCCTCGGGCCGACTGACCACTCTCCCAGCATCAGACTTTGCCCCGGGCGGGAAACTGTAGGGATGGTCATCTGCGAAGGAGTGGGGGGGAGACGGCTGTCTCTCCCACGTGGCTTCTGTACCGGACCCTTTTCCAGAGGCAAGTGAATTATCAGTCAGCTGCCTGACGGTCAGCCTTGCTGCCTGGGACTGGTAGCCAGCGTCACATCCAAATGCAAGATCACCTTGTACCTCACGCACTGGCCAGACTGTTGGTTGTGAGCCATCACATCTGACAGACTTCTTCCCTTTAGCATATTTCTTCACGTCCACTTGAGAAGGTACGGCCAAGTCACAGCGTCTCTGTTTCCACATATCTACACAACTTCCTGCTTTAAAAGTTTTGAGGCCGTAATTCCCACCTGTTTTACTTCCTCTTATTCTTTTGCAGGAAGTCAGGGCTCTTAGCTTAGGAGGTGGACGAGACAGCTCCTGCTGCCAATTCAGAGAGGTCATAGAGTACCTCTTGAAGTTCCTTTTCATGGGAAGAGTGTTCATCTTTTGTTTGTTATAGAGCAGTCTGTTTGCAGTGCACGCTACAGATATAGAAGGGTCTAGACACAGTGGTTCAGCTGTAGCTAAGATCAGTTGGCTCTCAAGCAAAAGTTTGTCCTCCTGGGTCCAATTCTGGTTATCTCTGGCTATGGCCTCTACATCGCAGGCTAAAGTCTGCATCGTGGGACGTAAGAGAATACGCCTGCTTTGGTAATGGGGAGGTTCCCTGTCGCTGGACTGCCTGTAGTCCCGTATTTCTGCTATCACACACCCGTGATGAAAAACGTTAACCTGAGACTTTTCCAGGAGACCCACTAAAACAGGAGGTAATTCTTCTGCATCCAAGTATTCGAGCAATTCCCCTTCTTCGTAGGGCAGTCGGATGATCTCCGAAGATGATCCATTTTCCCCTTTGAGCATCAGCGAATAGCCCTCGTTTCCTGGGTACAGGCTGACCACCAAACACGGCAACGACTCTCTCCTAAGAAGCTTCTCTAACAGGTTCACGTTGCTTGTTAATTCCTCCGTAACCTCAGGCTCTTTTTCACATTCTTCAACATAAATGTCATAAAGTTTTTCATAGAGAGACTTCTCCCCATTAGATTGGTATTTCCTTTCCGGAGGTCTCTGTCGGGCACTTGCAATGATATACTCCGCACGATCCAAAGCTCGTTCTAGAGCCTGTTCCATTGCGGTACAAAATGGGGGGCCTAATGGAAGAGAAAATGTAAGTGAGCACATGAACCGGGTGAAAACCCTGTCTGCAGTACCGACAAGCATTCTTGCAAACGCGGCCACTCCACAGTGGCGCGACCAGCCTCACCTCCAAAAGGACACCAAGACACCCGCCCCCGAAGAAGCAGCGCGCAAAATACCTGCGATTTAGGGAAAGACCTAAAGGCGTGCAAGCGGCCACCGCGCTGGATCTCGCTCGCCCCGCGTGGCAGCAGATGACCCGGATGTGAATGTAAGCGATTCTCCGCCCCCCCCGCCCCCCACCCCCGCACATCCCCCCCGAAGGCGCGCGCATCCGTGCGTGCGCCTGCGCAGATCGTAGGCTCAGGCCTCATCCTTCTATTGCCTCTTGGGCGCAGGCCCGCCCCCTTCACTTCTGGTTTTGGGGTCTGCACTTCCACCAAGGGCTGGGCTTCGCCACACCTTCTTTTCTTATAACCTTGAAAAGCACAAGCAGCCAACAAAATAAAAATCTATCATTTTTCGGTGTGGCTTTAATACGCACCAATTTTCGTGGTACTGCAGTTGCCGGGAAGGTCATGAAGGGTGGTCATTTCTTGGCGATCGCTTCACCAAGCATTATTCACTGTTTTGGGAATGGCTTGTTTGTTCCCAGTGGCAGGACTGCGCCTGGTGTCCATCGCCAATTTAACACACCCAAAGAGTCCCCATATAGGGCTTCCCTGGTGGCGCAGTGGTTGAGAGTCTGCCTGCCGATGCAGGGGACACGGGTTTCGTGCCCCGGTCCGGGAAGATCCCACATGCCACAGAGCGGCTGGGCCCGTGAGCCAAGGCCGCTGAGCCTGCGCGTCCGGAGCCTGTGCTCCGCAACGGGAGAGGCCACAGCAGTGAGAGGCCCGCGTACCGCAAAACAGAACAAAACAAAACAAAAAAGAGTCCCCATACATAGCTCTTGCCTACATGCAGGCTCGCTGTATTTGGTGCAAGCATCAGAATTCTTCATTGATTCTTCCAGTGATCTCCTGCCTCATGGTGTTCATAGAGATGTGCACGTAACATGACATTCTTTTACAGAAGTACTTACCTTTTATTTCTCTAGGTATTTCAGAAAGGACTTTATAGTCTTTTTCAAAGTGTGTGGTAGGTACCTTATATCGTCTAAGAATTCCATTCAGGATTAAATTGTTTTAAAAGGTGGTTTGCATCTGATAGGGTTGAGAACTGTTGTTCCAGGTGACGGCAGTACAGCTTAAATGGTTACTCTAACTGTAGACCATAGCTACAGTCCTAGTGGTGGTTTGGAGTGGTATGATTGAGTCCTAGGTAATTTATGGGCCATTGTTTTCCATTAATATTGTTGCCTTGCAATCTGCCAGCCTTTTTGGACAGGTTTTTTTTTGTTTTCTGTTTTAAAGAATCTCTTGATGTTTAGGTGTAGACGTAATGATAATACAATATTCATAGTGAAGTCACAAATGAGAAGAATCCAAGATAAACTGGTGAAATTCCTGAATTACAGACTACTATAAAATAAATGTGTTTTTCTAACCAATAGCAATTACGATAATTACATATTACAGTAGATACAGTCTACCGACATAGGATTAAAAACTCCTTGACTAAGAGTTCCTTAAACATGTCCCTCGTTCAGCAATAGACAAGAATAATTTTCTCCTGGCATATCAGTTGTCTTTGGGCAAATGTATACAGTCGTCCCTCGGTATCAGCGGGTGATTGGTTCCAGGACACCCGCCCGCCCCCCCAAGGATGCTAAAACCCTCAGATGCTCAAGTCCTTACAGTAGGCCCTCCATATCCCCATCGCTGGTTCTCCCTCTGCAGATCTGATTATATTTGATCCGTGGTGGGTTGAAACCGCAAATGCGGAACCCGCGGATACGAAAGGCCAATGTGAATACTTGTGGATGCCTCGGGGGGGGGGCTTGAAATCGGTTTAGTTTCTTAGCTCTTTTAAGCATCCTTCCCTGTCTCTCTCTTTTCCCCTCCACATGCCCACCTTTAGGCTAAGCGTAAGACTGGATAGTTAAACCATAGTTTGCTATCCAATCATCCAAATAGCCAACTTTAATCAAGCCCAACTGAATGAGGTGAACAGGAGCTCTGACCCTCACTCAAAGCACTGCCTATCCTTCCAACTTGAACAGATGAACTTAGCTGCCTGCCGGCCTCTTGCAGGCTTCTCACCAACCATGATCCCCTTCACCTTCTGTGCTCAGGAATTTGCTGTGTGTTGGGTCTGGAAAAGTACCAGTCTGGGACAGTATTCCGTGTAGGTGGAGAGGCTAATTAGAAAGGGAAAGCTCTGCTTTCTTGGGGATCTGAGGTAGATTCTGTTGGAGGGGAAGTGGCACAGTGGACCTGTGTTGGAGTCAGGTTATCCTTCTGAAAAGTAAAGTCCAGGATTTCTGAGGGCTGCCCCCAGCCTGCAGACCAGGCCCGGTAGCTTCTCAGCACGACAGAGGAGGAGGGCTGGGGCTAGGGTGAGGCAAGCGGGAGCCCAGGGTGTAGGGTGCAAGGAGACAGCCACGCTCGGCCTGTGCAGGTCCCAACAGGGCCGGTGCCCTGGGTGCCTGGCTTGCTCACCTTGCCCCAGCCCTGCAGACAAGGCCCCTCACCACCTGGCGCCTGTCTGCTCCCCACCTCTTTCCTCTCCTCTCTTTCCTTTGCTTTCTGTGCTCTGAGCATAGTCACCGGGCACCGACAGGCCCACCCCTTCAGGGCTCTGTGCCCTCTCTGCTTAGTTACCCGCCGACCTCCACCCATCACCTCAAATATCCCTTCCTGACTTCCAAGGAGCTCGCCTCCTTGTCTCTGCCATTCTGCCAAAGCACACGTACCACACGCCGTATCAGAGCCAGGCTTCGCATCGGAAGGGAATCGAGTGTGTGTTTGCACCGTTCTCCACGCCCAGCCTCTGGATTCTCTGAGGGCAGACACGATGCCTTTTCCGTCTTTGTCTGGTCACCGACTTGGTCATCACTTGGCACAAAGTTGGCACAACAATGAAGGAACGGTTGACCCCGTGCTCTAGTTACTTTACTTCAAGACTCGTGTGAAGAAATATTTCATCCCCTTTTGAGCGGTGAGAAAGGCGTCCCGAGCCGGGTCTTCAGAGTGTTGTGCTGTAGTGCGCCAGGGCGTCTGAGCCTCGGCACTAGTGACGTTTGTGAGGGGGCATTGTGCTGTGCACCGTAGGACGTTTAGCAGCATCCCTGGCCTTACCCACTAGACGCCAACAGCACTCATCCCCCGTGTGATAACCCAGAATGGCTCTAGATGTTGCCCAAGAGGCCTTGCGGGGGCAAAATCATCCCCCTGGTTAGGAACCCCTCCACTACCCTGCTCTGTAAACCATGAGCTTGGTCCAAATGCAGCCCCTAAGCTGACATCCCCGGGTACCCCTCTCTCAGTAGAGAGGTGCATCTGCCCACTCTGTCATGGGATGGGCGAGATGCTCAGTTGTGGTCTTGACTGTGTCTCCGGTTGGGTTCCCCAGAAGCAAACCCTGACAAGAGGATTCGAGTGCACGGGGTTTATTTGGGAGCTCATCCCGAGAGACGCTGCTCAGGGAAAGGGCAGCTCAGTCAGGGATGGGGAAGAAGGTGATCAAAGGCACAGTCGTGAGCAGAAGGCCGCTGTGGACAACTGGTCCCTGCTGGGGCCCTTTGGGAGACAGTACGGAGCAAGCTCAGGTTGTTCTACCCTAGAGGCAAGGAGGCTGGGCTGTTTCTCCATCCACTCCTCTCTCTCATTTGACTGACGACAGTCCTGAGGGCATTATCTCCCATCACTCTGGGTTGCCACATGTGAGAGCCACCCATGCTCCTGGGGCCTGGGTGCCCTCAGAGAGAGCGTCAGGAGTGCTTACAGTAATACTCAGTCCTCGTGTACAGGATGGCAAGTACCTCGGGGGGATGGGCAGGGCCCCGGCAGCACGGGCTACACCTGTGGCTGAAGAGCCACGGAAGAATGCGGCCATTCACTCTTGGTGATGGAGACAGTGTGCTCCGTGATATATGTGGGCGTGTGGAGAAGTGAAATTGTACTCCATCCAAGTGAACGGGGCGATTCCACGTGAGGTTTTTGTCAGCTACTACAGCCCACGATGCCAACAGTGGAGAGTGTGGCCCACGCCTTACTCTTCCCCGGGAGGACCCCCAAGGCAGTCTGGCCACACGTGCACCGGGTGAGTCTCTGTCCCTGGCTGTGCGTGTATTCCAGTGAGCTTTAGTTGGCCAGACAGTGCTTACCATGGCTCAGCACCCCCTGCACTTGAGCTCCCTAATTGCCTGCTCTTTCCACGGGATGAGGTTTTTTGAAAATATTCTCAGTGCACACCATCTTTGGAGCCTTCTGAGCACATCAACGAGCACGCTGGCTGATTCTAAGGAGTCCAGCTGCTGCCGCCCCTACAGCAGCTCGACAGAGATGCACACGCTGAGAAAACCCATGGCCAGAAAAGACACGCTAGAGGAGGCAGAGAACTGAATTAACTACAAGATAATTAACCTAATTTACAGTAGTCAACTGGTTTGTTACATATTCACTGAGTCGAGCATGAAATTTGTTTTAGTTATAATATACATAGAGTAACATTTACCCTTTTCAGTGTACAGTTCTGGGAGTTTTGAAAAATTTTGTCAACCATGCAGCCACCACATCAAGATATAAAACTGTTTCGTCATGCAAAAAAATTCCCTCGTCCATATTTGGAGTCAATTCCTCCCTCACCCAGAGTTCCTAGCAACCATCAATGTTTTTGTGCCTATGTATCACCTTTTCCATAATGTCATATAAATAGAGTCATAAGTCATATAGCTTTGGGAACCGGCTTCCTTAACATACCTACATTTCAGACTCATCCATGTTGTTTCTTTTATTATTAGTTTGTTCCTTCTTATTGCCGCATAGTATTCCATCGTGTGGATGTACCAGAGTTTGCTTACCCACTTAACAGTTAAAAGATATCCGGGTCGTTTCCACTTTGGGGTGATTATGAACAAAGTCA
Source organism: Phocoena sinus (assembly GCF_008692025.1). NCBI lineage: Eukaryota > Metazoa > Chordata > Mammalia > Artiodactyla > Phocoenidae > Phocoena > Phocoena sinus. The sequence goes on along the minus strand of NC_045784.1, from coordinate 20,823,983 downwards.
GTGTAAACATTTGCAAATAAGATTTCCTGTGAACATAAGTTGTCATTTCACTTGCGTAAATATCCAGGCACGGCAATGTTGGGTCACATGGTAAGTGTGCATTTAACTTTATAAGAAACAGTCAAACTGTTTTTTAAAGTGGTTGTACCATTTTGTGTCTCCAACAGCAATGTTTCGAGTCTCGGTTGCTCCACATCCTTGCCAGCCCTTGGTATTGACAGGTTCGTTTTGTTTAAAACCATTCTAATAGGTGTCTAGTGTATTTCATTGTGGTTTTATTTTCCATTTCCCTAATGACTAGTGACACTGAGTACCATTTCATGAGCTTATTTCCATTTATATGTTTGTTGATGTGTTTCTTCAAATAGTTTGCCTATTCTTTATTGGGTTGTTTTCTTAATCATTGAGGTTTGAGGGTCCTTATATGATCTGGATACAAGTCGTTTAGGAGATACGTGTTTTGCAAACATTTTCTCCCAGTCTGTAGCCTGTCTTTTCATTCTCCTAACAGTGCCTTTTGAAGAGCAGAATTTCTTAATTTTTACGAAGTCCAATTGATCACTTTTTTCTTTTCTAGGTTATGCTTTTTGTATCAGATCTAAGTAATCTTTGCCTAACCCAAGGTCACAAAGCTATTCTCCTGGGACTTCCCTGGTGGTGCAGTGGATAAGACTCTGTGCTCCTAATGCAGGGGGCCCAGGTTTGATCCCTGGTCAGGGAACTAGATCCCACATGCATACTGCAACTTGAGTTCGCATGCCACAACTAAGGAGCTCGCCTGCCACACCTAAGACCCCAGGCAACCAAATAAATAAATAAATATTTTATTTTTAAAAAGGCTATTCTCCTATTTTCTTCTAGATATTTTATAGCAGTAAGCTTTATATTTAGGTTTATTATCCATTTTGAGTTCATTTTTGTATAAGGTGTCAGGTATAAGTCAAGGTTCATTTTTTACATATGGATGTCCAAGTGTCCCAGTATCATTTGTTGAAGAGATTGTCCTTTCACCGTCGAACTGCCTTCCCACCTTTGCAAAAAGTCGATTGACCATATATGTGAAGCCCTATTTCTGAACTGTCAATTCTGGTCCACTGATCTATTTGTCTATCTCTGTGCCAATACCACTGTGTCTTAATTACGGTAGCTTTATCAAAAATTTTGACACCAGGTAGTGATAAAGCTCCAGCTTTGTTCTTCTTTTGCACAGTAATTTTGGCTATCCTAGTCCTTTTGTCTTTTCATACATTTTAGAATCATCTTGCCAATTTCTACAGATTGTCAGGTCTAAACTGTAGTTCCACTAATTATCTGTGTGCCCTTGAGCAAGTTACTTGACTCTCTCGTGCCCCTGTTTCTTCATTTATAAATTGGGTTGTTGATGATGATGACGCCTACTTCGTTTAATTGTTTTGAAGTTTAAGCGACATAACCCATATACACCGTATCCGTAGAAAAATGCCTGGGACATAGTGAGAACTCGTTAACGGTTAGCCATTTTTTGCCTCACCACCACCCTTCCGATTGCCTTTTCTTTTATTTCTTTAAGACAGTGGGGCACCATGGTGAGGACAATGGACGGGAATAGGGTGAGACTGATGGCAAGAAAAACAGGTTTGGAAGTGACTGCAATATCCCAGTGGCAACTGATGAGGTCAATGTTAGTGAAGATGTGAAGGAAGTGCTTGAATCACTTCTCAGGTAGATTGAGCAGGGCTTGATAAGTAATTGGTTATAGGAGTTGAAAACAAGGAAAGTTGAGTTTGACTCAGAATCGCTAGCTTTAAGAGATTGAGTGGCTTGTGGCAACTTATATGGTATCACATATAATTCACAATCTTTTGGGGGGGTCAAGACTGTAGGAAGTTGGGGAATGGTGGCCTTCTTTAGACTGTAAACTGCCACAAGAGCAGGGACTGCTATTTTTGCTCACTACTGCTTACCTACGGCATAGCTACAATGCCTTGCTAGGTACTCACAGTAGACAGAATAATGCGCCTCCCCAGAGATGTCCAATCCTACTCTTTGGAACCAGTGACTATGTTACCTTCCAGTGCAAAAGAGACTTTGAGGGTATGATTAAGCTATGGAGCTTGAGATGAGGGTAGTATCCTTGACCCTCTGGGTGGGCCCAATATAATCACATGGGTCCTTCTAAGGGAAGGAGGGAGGGAGGAAAGTCAGAGAGAGAGAGAGAGAGAGAGAGAGAGAGGAGATTGAAAGACGCTTGGCTGCTGGCCTTGAAGACGGAAGAAAGAGCTATAAGCCAAGGAATGCAGATGGCCTCTAGGAGCTGGAAAAGGCCAGGAAACAAATCCTCCCTAGAGTCTCCAAAAAGGAATGCAGCTTTGTCAACACCTTAATTTTTTCTTAGTGAGATCGATTTCAGACTTCTGCATTCCAGAAATATAAGATTATACATTTGTGTTGTTTTAAGCCACTACATTTGTGGTAATTTATTATAGCAGCACTAGAAAATGAATCTATGTTTTATGTGATAGACAGTGTTGAGAAATCGTGAAGACCTGTATACTGCTGCCTGTAGTTTACTGAATCCGGGTTTGTAGAACCTCATGCCTCTCTAACAAGAGTACCACCTGGTTGTCTAATATCTGATTAAAATCGAGGGGGAAAAAAGATGTACGAAAGAGATGCATGCAGCCTTTCCCAGAACATCTACTGTCATCCTTTAATTTTATAAAATGCTTTGTTTCCAAGATCCCAAATGTCAGAAACAAGTAAGAGGCTTAGCGTCTTTGGGGAACGCAGAACGAACCCAACCAGAACAATATAGTGGTAGGAACTCAGGCTCTGAAACCAGGAAAAACCAAAACCAAGAGGCATATTTTGCTAACAGGGTTGTTTCCAAGTGTGCTTCTCCCAGGCCACTGCTGATCGCATCGTGGAGGAAGAGGCCACCAGCTCCCCATTTTCCTCTCAGAGGACTGCAGGGGAATGTTCCATTTCTGCAGGCCTTTTGGCCTGGTCACTTTCTCAGCACATACACTGCCAACCCCTTTTCTGACCTCAGTTCAGAGTTTACACTCAACAAATCCAGCTCCCTGCCCTGGGTGTAACCAGAGACAGGGATAACCCCATGACGTAAACCTAGATTATGTAAACTGAGTTTTTAATGCAAACAGAGATCACCTGTTCTTTAGCTCTGTTTAGCTTTATAGAATTACAATGGCTAACAGTTATTGAGTGCTCGCCGTGTACGGAGTGTCTGCATGCCTTACTCTCTCAAAGCCTACTATAGTCTCAGTTTTACAGATGAGGAAATAGAGACCCAGAAGGTTATAAAACTCGTCAAAGCTCAAATAATTAGAGCAAATCCAGGAATATATATGGTTTTTCCTAGAAGACAAACTTTATCTTTCCCCTGAAATTAAAATGTGCTGCCTAGAAGCCTTTGGGCTTCCTAACATTTATATGGAAAATGGCAGATACTCTATCTAGCAAGGACTTTAGGAATCATAGCATCTATTTTTTTTTCCCTATTTCTAATTCTTCCCAAGGTGAAGCATTTATTCAGGTGAGGCTTACAGTCCATCAGAGTCTCAATTAGCAGAACTTCAAGACACTGGAAAGGGGAACATCACAAGAAAATGAGCAGATCCAAAATGTTTTCATTCCCAGGAGACTTATAATGAAAACAACATTCAGGATCAGGATCTGGAAGCAAAGCAAGATCGGCATCATCATACAAAAACTCAGTTACAGGGCTTCCCTGGTGGCGCAGTGGTTGAGAGTCCGCCTGCCGATGCAGGGGACACGGGTTCGTGCCCCGGTGCGGGAAGATTCCACATGCCGCGGAGCGGCTGGGCCCGTGAGCCATGGCCGCTGAGCCTGCGCGTCCGGAGCCTGTGCTCCGCAACGGGAGAGGCCACAGCAGTGAGAGGCCCGCGTACCACAAAAAACCCCTCCCGCGCAAAAAAAACTCAGTTACATCCACTGTACCATACCTGCTGAGGTCAGAAAGTGGGCTCCCGCCACCACTTGGAAGCCTTTCCAAGGACAAGGGCTAAAACCAAAACCTTTCTCATGGGAACCTACTGTATAGCATGGGGAACTCTGTTCAATACTCTGTAATGACCTATATGGGAATAGAATCTAAAAAAGAGTGTATATATGTACATGTATGACTGACTCACACTGCTGTAGAGCAGAGACTAATACAACATTGTAAATCAACTAGACTCCAATAAAAAATTAATTAAAAAAAGAAAACCTTTTTCATTATCCACAACGCTCTAATCCCTAAGCCAGTCTATAGATTGCATGTTTTTACAAGAATTACCAAATACAGCTCAGAAAATGGAAAGTATGCTTGGTGCTCAGAAAAATAAAAATATATTTGTATATATATATATGTGTGTATATATTTTACAATTTTATAAATGCTAAAACTCCATATTTAAATATTATTTAAATAGCATATTTAATGCTATTTAATAGGTTTTGGTATATATATTATGTTAATTTTTGGTAACAGGTTTTGGTATATATAATGTTAATATTTATATAATACATGTATGTATTAAAATTATGTGTATATTCAAGGTCACCACATTACCTTACCCAAAGAAGTCCCTATAGACAAAGTACCTCCGACTTAGTCATCCTACATTTTGAAAAGAGTAAAAACTTAATATATATATATATATATTTTTTTTTTTTTTTTTTTTTTTTTTTTTTTGCGGTATATGGGCCTCTCACTGTTGTGGCCTCTCCCGTTGCGGAGCACAGGCTCCGGACGCGCAGGCTCAGCGGCCATGGCTCACGGGCCCAGCCGCTCCGCGGCATGTGGGATCTTCCCGGATCGGGATACGAACCCGTGTCCCCTGCATCGGCAGGCGGACTCCCAACCACTGCGCCACCAGGGAAGCCCTTAATATATTTTTAAAAGAAAAAAAATTGTCATCAGATCCATTTTAATATGGCTGACTAATGTTACTAAATGTATAACACTGTCTACTACTAAATTACAGTTGAAATGCATTACTAAGAAAAGATGATAACCCCAACTATAATTTTAGTTTTGTCATATATAAAAGATAGATATGACTCCCGGCCTACGTTTTTCTGGAAATATCGTTCGTTATCTGTTCATCTGTCTCAGAGAGTCAATGCCTTGTGCCATCGCCATTTTGATAACAATCTAGTCTTTACAAGGCCAAGGTATGAAGGTATCGTCTCTTGTAAGAACCTCTCACATCCGGTGTGACACTTAAACTCTAAGTGTAACCCAAGCCTTAGCTTCGTCCCTACTGTCTTCAAATGTGATGTTCTTTTCTATTACGTTTGGAGAAAAAGGGGTTTGTCATCTGACTGCTCCAGAGTCATTCAGTTGGCACCTCCTTTTCTGCTTTGCGAGCTCCTGCTCGGGGCCACCCCAGGCAGCCTTTCCCTCCCCTGCAACGATGCTGTCATGGAGCACGGAGGGTGGGCCACACGCTCTATGGTGGCCTGCCTTCCATTCCCCCATGACGGCAGGTGCGAATGTTTAAGACTTTACTGACCAGTTGGGGATAACTTACTGGTATTACAGGGTAGAAAGTACTTTTTAACTGGATGCTAAATATGAATTCTCTCATAGTCCAAAGGAAAAGAACAAAGGACATTAAACGCTTCATTGAGGAGGGTGGGGTCCTTGTGACGGGACATCCCAGTTCTCGGCCTTGCTGCCAGGCCCACTCTCCTCTGACCCTTCCAGAGAGAGAGAAGGAGCCCCCTTCTTCAAATGTGTTCAGTGTACAGTTTTCACTCCATTGTAGGAAAACTCCACTCACTCTCCTCAGGGGTTAGCACTGTACTGGGTTGATCATCTTCTGTGGTGGGCACTCTTTGGGCCCCATCCAGGCCCCCTTGGATCCCATTTACAGTTTCTATACGCTCCTCTCCAGGCTCCTGTGTGCTTTTGCTTCTAGTGGTCTAAAGTTGAGACTCTTTGATCTGCTTTAAAGAGCCAGGGACAGGCAGGCACGGGAATGTGAAAGCCCAGCTCCCTGGCCCGAAGTTGGGACAAACTCAGAGGCGTGACATACTCCAGAGCTCCCCAGCAGGGTCCGGCTGAGGCTGGCTCTTCACCTGAGATCACATCCTCAGGGTTCCTCCCCTTCCCAGTCCCCCGCTTCTCCCACCCCTTTAAAGGTCTCCCTGGAAGCACGTACTTAAAAAAAATCACTCTCATACGAATTCTCATCTCAGGGTCTTCTTCTCGGGAACCGACCTAAAGCAGCACCTTTCTACCCATTTTTAAGCGTAGTCAAAGGCTCCATAATTCTCAGGCAGTACATTCCCGAAGTGCAGCAGAACAGCCCAGGGTCTCTGGTGTGATAAGCCAAATCCTTCTGAGTTCTCTCCCCAACAGTGTGGGATGAAACTGCGCCACTTTACTGCTCCAGTCCCCAGTGGGTAAATGCTGGGCAAAATAAACCATCTGTCCCAAGGACAAAAAAATCATTCTCAGCAACAAAGTTAAATCCGATTAAAGAGGACAAACTTTCCCCAAAGCAATACAACTTGCAAAGAGGTGCTTTACCCAAAATTAGACTCTATAATTGGCCAGGCTGATTCTCTTCCCTTCTTCTACCTCCTGCCCGGTTGCCAACCATACACAGGAAGTAAGTCCATCGCGTGCTGTTGTGAAAGAACAAGCCATCTACGCTGAGAGCCGTTTTTAGTAATACAACGACTCCACAGGGGCTTTGACAAAAAACGTCTCTCTTCTCTGGTCCAGTGATTCTCAAACTATGGTGCCAGGACCACCAGCAGCAGCATCTGGGAACTGGTTAGAAGCACAAATGCTCTGACCTCCACCTGACACCTAGTGAATCGGAAGCTCTGGGGTTGGAAGCCCTCCAGGAATTCTGAGGCATGCTCGAAGCTGAGAACCACTGCTTTGGTCAAGGCAGGCATCTTCTGTCTTTAATCTCTGTGAACATTTTTTCAAATTCTCAGGAGAGAAAGTAGGATTGGCTGTTACTAAGGAGTTTCAATCCTCGATGCAATCATCTATGGCAAGGAGAAAGGATGAGTAGAATGAGGGGAACTCTGAGAACAAAGAAGCCTCCGTGAACTACTGCATCCACCATTATTCACTGGTCTAGGAGTCATGGAAGAAGTCATCTATGATGTACTAGAATACAATGGATCAGGTCAGCCAAATATAGAGGTCTTCATGACAGTGATTTTGAAAAATGGAAACAAAGCAAGATTCTCTGCTTCAGACTGTTTAGCCGTGCCTAATATTGAGATGAGCGCTCCGCTAGTGTGTTCTTATAACGTGACTGAATTACCCCATTAGTGTACATACTGTCAAAATTGCTTACTTTTTTTTGTCCCTATACTGGAAGCATCTCAAAGACAGGGACTATTTCTTGTTCACCTCTGCATCTCTAATGACTGTACCACAGTTAGGTGATCAGTAAACATTTCTTACATGTTGAATAAGTAAAAAGAAATGAGGCATCAAAGTAATGTAGTAAATTCCTAACTAGAGGAAAGCCCTGGGATTAGGATTGAGGGTTAGGTTCTTCCATTTACATAAGTGACTCAAGGCAGCTCTAAACAAAATCCAGGTAGACCCAAAAGTACTTTGTGGTAAAGTGGTAGGGCAGGGTGACAACAGTGGAAACATTTTACAAAGGAAAGGTCCTTTTTTGTTTTTTGGTTTTGGTGCCTGCAGAACAGGCCCCTACCCAGTTCTACTGAGATATAATCAACATACAGCACTGTATATGTTTAAGGTATATAGCACAGTGATTTGATTCACATATATTGTGAAATTATTGCCAGAGCTGTCCAGGACTTTGCTCAAAACCCACCAACCACTGCCTTTAGCAGGAGGTAACATAATCTTTAAATTAAAGGGTCCAGAGATAAGAAAGGAAGCTACAAAAACAAACAAACAAAAAACACAACGAGATGGAACCAGCTGGGACCAAGACAGCAACGAACCTGACCTCCAACAGACCCTGAGTCTCATTATTTGCTGATTTTACTACATTAGCATATTCAAATGACACACCTACTGGTGGCCATGACCGGACATTAAGGATCAAAAAAGGATACAAAGGGAGTGGCACCCACTCCCTCGGAAAAAGCCCTGCCCCTTCCCCAGTAGACTAATGCATGTGCCTCCCCACCATTAGCCTCACTCCTCCTCCCTGTGTCTTCACTCTTTAAAATTAAATCCCTCTCACCAGGTGGGCAAGAAGATGACCTGTGAACTTAGTTCCCTTCTCCATTCTTTGGCCACTGAATAAAGCTTGTGCTGAGTCGATCTCAGCTCAGTTTTGTTATTACTCGGCTGCTCTAACCTGAGCAGAAAAAGAACCCTCCCCTGCCGAAGCAGAGAGTCTTGACCCAGGATAGGACCTGAACAGGGTCCATATGACAATAATTTTAGTTAACATCCATCATCTCAAATAGGTACAAAAGAAAAAAAGAAAAAGGAAAAAAAGGTTTTTTACTTTATGTTAAGAACCCTTAGGATTTACTCTTAACAACTTTCCTATATACCACACGGCAGTGTTAACTATAGTCATCACGTTGTACCTTACATCCCTAGTACTTATTTACCTTATAACCTTATACCTTATAACTGCAAGTTTGTACCTCTTGACCACCTTCCTCCAATTCTCCCTCCCCTCATCCCCCACTCTGGTAACCACATATTTGATATCTTTTTCTATGAGTTTAGGGTTGTTTGTTTGTTGTTTGTTTTAGATACCACATATAAGTGAAATCGTACAGTATTTGTCTTTCTCTGTCTGACTTATTTCACTTAGCATAATACCCTCCAGGTCCATCCATGTTGTCGCAAATGGTAGGATTTCATTCTTGCTCACGGCTGAATAATATCCCATTGTGCATATATCTACCACAACTTCTTTATCCATGCATCTGTTCATGGACTAGAAAGGTCTTTAATTGGAATCTTAAATTGCTTTTGCCTCACAAAGGAGAGGCCTGTGGTTGCTTTTCAGACCCCAGAAAATAACATTTTTTCCATTAAAATCTATTGCTTTCCCGTAAGGAATTTATGCTATTTCCTGGGCTCCCAAACCCTTTGTGAAGCTCCAACCATTTGGAGGACAGGGCAAGTTTTGAGGGGAGGGATGTGAAATCTGAAGACTGAGTATAAAAGGGCTGGGGGGAGCAGAGCAAACATAAAGAAAAGTGGGTCTGGGTGGGGTGCTCGAGACCTTTGCCAAGCAAATACGTTGGGGAGGGGGAGATGGGGAATGTCATCTGGTTTTTTAGAAAGGGGGTTTTAAGTTAAGGACCATTTATTTTCAGAGGCATAAATGTAAAACTACAATTTAAATCACCTTCCAGGAGTGAAGACATACAACTAATTCATAAGCAGAAGGGGATCAGAAAATGCCACACCTGTGGGACTTCCTTGGTGGCCCAGAGGCTAAGACTCCGTGCTCCCAATGCAGGGGGCCCAGGTTCCATCCCTGGTCAGGGAACTAGATCCCACATGCCGCGACTAAGAGTTCGCATTCTGCAACTAAAAATCCCACGTGCCACAACTAAGACCTGGCACAGCCAAATAAATAAATATTAAAAAGAAAAAGAAAATGCCACCCCTAAATATGCCACCTTGACATAAGGATTATTTTGAGCTAAAGGCAGTTAAGAAGCAACAAATGCAGAAAGAACTCTCTGCCCTCCTCCTATCTGCCTAGAAGCAGAGCACAAATTTCTCCTTGTAAAAGTGTTCCCACTCCCCTCTCCCACACCAGCAAGAGGAAAACCACCATTATCACCTGAGACAGAACCTCAGTCCCAAGATGGGTCCGCATAACAAACCCTACTAAACAGCTTTTATCTTCCACTTGTTTCTCCCATATATTTTACCTGCCCACAATTTACTGCCCCTGGAATCCCAAACCCCTTGTTCTTTGTCTTATCACTTCTCCACAAACTTATCACCCTTTGTTAAAATGGAATATAAGCCCCTGGATCAAAGTGCCTGTTGGGGTCTTAACTTCCTTTCCTGTGAGGCCCTCATGTGCATATGTCATAAACCTTTTCTCCTGTCAATGTCTATTGTCAGTTTAATTAGCAGGCCCCAGCTACTGAACATAAAAGCATATAGGAAAAGTTTCTCTCTCCCTGCAATGTTTTCTTGGGTCCTAGAGAAACAGCTTTTATCTTAAGATGTGGAAAAGAACAACTTTAGTTTTTTTCCCACAGGTTTTGGATTTTGTCTTCCTCTCTTTTGCTGTATGTGTTCATCTTGGTGGTTTCCTTGATTTTTCCAGTCAGTGATACCTGCATGATTCAGATCATCCCAGGCTTCCCTGTACCCAACCTTTGAGGTAATTGATGATAAAGGAAATATAAAGACTTTGAGACATAGTATTTTTTTTTTTTTGCCACACCATGCGACATGTGGGATCTTAGTTCCCCGACCAGGGATTGAACCCGCGCCCCCTGCACTGGAAGTGTGGAGTCTTAACCACTAGATCGCCAGGGAAGTTCTGAGACATAGTATTAAGGTGAATTTACTTCTGAACAAGAGGGAAAACCTGATCGAACACAGCAGGATTAAGTCCTATGGGATGGAGTCTTCAAACTAACTATCAAATAATAATTCAGAGACAATTAAAGTATTGAGGATTTACTTACATTTAGGGACTACACAAGGGAGTACAGCTCCCATGGAGACCCTCTCAGACCAAAAGCAACGGTGGGACTTATAAAAATCAAACCGAGAAGGTTTCATAAAGGATGACTGGTTGAACAAGACCAAGTTTGTCAGTTCAAGATTGGTTCATTGTAATGAAGCCGGGCACAGGCCATTTACGGAACCCCAAGTCTGGTTGTGGTTTTTAGGAACTGTGTTTACCCATCAAGTCTGTTATGTTGACCCCAGATATGCAGTTGAGTTATACATAGGCTGCAAAAAGTCACAGTTGCATCATGAAGCCATTTTTCTGCTGACTTGGACCAGTTTTCCAGTAAGTGGCTTCTCAGTTCCTTTTAGCGGGGCCCTGACCACGCACTGCCTTGCAATTTCTCATACCCTCGTGGCTCAGGGTTCTGCAAACCTCCTACTTTGCTAAACCCAGGGTCTGTCACTGTGATCAGGAACATCTCCGTAATTAAAAGTTGATGGTGACAGACATTCTTTGCTTGACCAAACTTCAGTCAGGCTCTTGAACCTTCTCCTAGGCCCATCTGCACACTTTCTTGTAGAACCTATTTTTGGCAAGAACCCTGCTAAATCAGTTTAACCAGAACTCCCTCCCCTGGATATCTGATCGCCCTCAATATGTGATCAGGTTCCTCATCCTCCACCATCCCCCAGGTAATGTCTGACCACCCTGCCTTGTTTTCAGTGAAGAATCCTATTAGGTCAGTTGAGCTAGAACCCCCCGCCTTACCCCTGATGTTTTCTCTTAGTAATTTTCTATCCACTGACCTTCCACCCTGCTCCTTGGCTACAAATTCCCACTTGCCCATGCCATATGTGGAGCGGAATCCAATCTCTCTCCTCCAGTGGGCCCTATACCTATCATGAGGGTCTGGAATATACTTTTCTTTAACAATGATTCATATCTGAAGGGAGAACAGATTAAGTGGACAAGGTAGAAAAGAATGTATCTGTGTTGGGAGGTGCCCAAGACCACCCCTAGGTTTGATTATTCACTAGAACTCACAGAACTTTTTTTTACTGGAAGCTGGTTTTTTTTTTTTTTTTTTTTTTTTTTTTTTTTTTCAGTAGGCGGGCCTGTCACTGTTGTGGCCTCTCCCGTTGTGTAGCACAGGCTCCAGACGCGCAGGCTCAGCAGCCATGGCTCACGGGCCCAGCCGCTCCGCGGCATGTGGGATCTTCCTGGACCGGGGCACGAACCCGTGTCCCCTGCATTGGCAGGCGGACTCTCAACCACTGCGCCACCAGGGAAGCCCCTGGAAGCTGGTTTTTTAACTGGAGGCTGGTCACACAGGCAGCCTCTGCCTAGCAGGTATAAAAATTCTAGATTCTTGGAAGGAAAGCAGGTGTTCAGCATAAACCATATTGCTTGTACAGTGCAGGCACAGTGAGCTAGTCTTATCGGCTAAGAGTGGGAACTCTCTCCACAATCGAAGTTTCCAGATGCCATTCAACAGCCAGCCTAAGCAGGCCCTTAGCAGGCAACATAAGCAGGCTTTCCAAAGGACTGCAGTCAGGCCTGCTATGTGAACTCTTTTCTGCACATACCCTCATTTGAAATCATTCTTTATCACGTTCAACTGTTTTATTTAGGGCACCATGGACAACATAAATATTTCTATAAAAGATTTATCAATCTTAAGGAAGATATCTACTTTTCCACTTAAGTTTTACAAAGATTTTGCTCCCTGGATTAATTTTTTCTGTCAGATCTCCCAGACAAGGGATCAGCAAATTATTGGCCTGTGGACTAAATACAGCTTGCCCTTGCTTTTGTAAATAAAGTTTTATTGGAACGCAGCCATGCCCATCCATTTATATATTGTTTACAGCTGCTTTTACACTAGAAGGGCAGGCTAGGATAGTTGTGACAGAGATTGTATGGGCCTCAAAGCCTAAAATATTTACTATCTGGTCCTTCAGAGAGGATGTTTGTTAACCCCCATCCTAGACCATAAGAAGTACAAATAATCAGCTTTCTTTTAATACTCTCAAGTATGTTCCTCAAAATATGTATTTCCTGTTTTGAATATAGTGTTCATCTAATAAGGAGAAAACACTGAGAATAAGACCACTAGATGGGCATTAACTGTTGGGATGGTTTTCTCCATCTAAGTAGTGTACTTCTGCCCAGTACACAGAATTGTCACAATAATGGCTAAAATGTTCTAAGAAAAAGTGTTCTCCAATAATACAAAGAATTGTTGCTATATTTATTTTTTTATTATTATGTTATAGCACCAGGCTTCAGAGTGCTGGAAGAAATCTGATATTGGAGAAAGTGACCCCTTCTCTTGGTTTTGGAAATTCCCTAGTGATCACTTATGGGCTCTAAAACAGTTGGTTTAAAATAATTTCTCTGAAGGCAATTTTCAGAGGAGAGGGTAGGCTGTTCCTTGAAGTCTTACCACTCATCCTGATCAAGCTTGGGATGTACAAACCCTACGGTCAACCTCACATTGTTCTGGATGGAATAGAGCTGAAAGCAGTTTCTAAATGTCCCCGCCTCAAGGATATTATACGGACAAGATTTACTGATAGACAAAGAAAGAGAAAACCAGACCGAAAAAGTTATTGTGAATTTCAGGAGACCAGCTGTCCATGGACATCAAAATTCTGCACAGGAAGCTTAGGGTTAAAAGTGCAATAATCGGGCTTCCCTGGTGGCGCAGTGGTTGAGAGTTCGCCTGCCGATGCAGGGGACACGGGTTCGTGCCCCGGTCCGGGAAGATCCCACATGCCGCGGAGCGGCTGGGCCCGTGAGCCATGGCCGCTGAGCCTGCGCGTCCCGAGCCTGTGCTCCGCAACGAGAGAGGCCATGACAGTGAGAGGCCCACATACCAAAAAAAAAAAAAAAAAAAAAAAAGGGCAATAATCATTTCTAACTGCGCTGGGACTTGTAGAGGCAGGAATTTGTAGAGGGGTCATTCCAACTCCCAGAGCAGCTCTCAAGTGGTACTACTACCCTTGAGTCTCCCTCATGTGGGAAGACAAGATGAGGCCCAGGAACTCTCCAAGCTCTAGACACAGAAGCAAATCTCTCTTCAACAGGGGTCTGCTGCAGAATGGATAACAGGGGGCCGAGACCACAGGTGGTGGGAGTGACTCTGAGAAGTCCATAATCAAGGTGAATGAAAGGAAGATACAGCAGCCCTATCTGATATTCATTCATTCATTCATCCGTATTCATCCACTCAGGACATATTTATTGATTATGTGGTATGTGCTAAATGCTAGGTGCTGAGTAAAAACTGGAGCTTACAGTACAGTGGAGGAGATGGACATGAAATAAATAGGAGCAGTATAACATAATGGTTAGGAGAATGGCTTCAAACTACTCGGGTTCAAATTCCAGCTCTGCCACTTGTTATTCTGAGCAAGTTCACTTAACCTCTCTGGGACTCAGTTTTCTCATCTATTAAGTAGGATTAATAATAATACCGACCCTCTCTGAGATGAACCAACTGTAACTGCACACAACGTGGGTGAGTATTGAATGAAAGAAGCCAAACACAAGGGTACACACTGTATGACTCCATTTACGTAAAGTTCAAAAAGAGGGAAAATGAAATCTATGGGGTCAAAAGTCAGGATAGTGGTTACCTTAAGGAGACATGAGGGGGACTCCAGGGTTCAGGTAATACTGTGTTTCTTCTTTGTCTGCTGGTTACACGAATGTGCTCACTTTGTGAAAATTCACTGGGCTGAACATTCATGTGAACTCTTCTACATGTACGTAACATTCCCATAAAGAGTTGGGAAAAAACTATAGGAACAAAGCTAAAAGACAGATTTAGGGCTTCCCTGGTGGCGCAGTGGTTAAGAATCCGCCTGCCAATGCAGGGGACACGGGTTCGAGCCCTGGTCCGGGAAGACCTCACATGCCTCAGAGCAACTAAGCCCGTGCACCACAATTACCGAGCCTGTGCTCTAGAGCCCGCGAGCCACAACTACTGAGCCCGCGTGCCACAACTGCCGAAGCCCGTGCGCCTAGAGCCCGTGCTCCGCAACAAGAGAAGCCACCGCGATGAGAAGCCTGCGCACCACAACGAAGAGTAGCCCCCGCTCGCCGCAACTAGAGAAAGACGGCACGCAGCGACGAAGACCCGATGCAGCCAAAAATAAATAAATACATTTATTTTAAAAAATGACATATTTAGATAAAGGACAATTTTTATGCACAAACATGTCCTTTATAGTTTTATTTATCCCTACGAAAAATTAGAGACAGCCTAAAAGTCCAACAGCTTTTTAAAAGATAACCATGATGACTGTAACAGAAAAATTCTCCAATCTATTACTAATTGATCAAAACAGAACATAGCATTTTGAACACATACTACTTTATTTCTGTAATCATTAAAGTCTATTATCAAAAAGGAAAAATAATGACCTCATTGGTTGTTGGAAGGATTAAATGGGATATTACACTTAAAGTGCACAGAAGAGTACTTAGCATGTAGTAACTGTTTCTATACAAATATATAACTGCACACTGTGAGAAGAAATAGAATGAAAAATGTGGTGTTATAAGAGTAGATCCAGGATCCAGGTTAGGTTTTCAAAACAAAGGATTCCTGTCATCCAGGACGCCATGATGCCGACCCAGAGCATTAACCACTAAGAGGCTTTGCACTCAGAGTCCAGAGCCACCAACCTCGGCACAGGCCACAAATGAACACCCAAACAGAAAGGACTGCAGACACTCAGTGATAACAGCAATAATACAGTACACGGACATAGCTTGTTATGGTTTAAGAAGTATTTTCACACAAAAAGACTCACGTAGGTATAACAACAAACCAGTAAGGTAGATAATATTCCCAGTCCTCAGATAAAGTGACTGAGCTGTGATGACTTTTTTTTTTTTTTTTGTGGTACGCGGGCCTCTCACTGTTGTGGCCTCTCCCGTTGCGGAGCACAGGCTCTGGACGCGCAGGCTCAGTGGCCATGGCTCACGGGCCCAGCCGCTCCACGGCATGTGGGATCTTCCCGGACCGGGGCACGAACCCGTGTCCCCTGCATCGGCAGGCGGACTCTCAACCACTGCGCCACCAGGGAAGCCCTGTAATGACTTCTTTAACGTAACCCAGAAAGGGGAAGTACTGAGGTTTGAGCTTCATTTGTCTATATGGCCAACTTCAAAACATGCATTTCCCCCAGTGCCCCAGACCTTCCACAATCTGGGCAGCTATAAACAGACACAGAAGACACTCTGCATCCCATTCCTGTCCCTTGGAATCTGGGAAGGAAAGCAGAAGAGTGCACTCTAGCCTTTCCTTCTATTGAAGGACTACTGTCTGGGAAGGAAAGAAATTGAGCCAGTCAGATCTCCTTGTACACATGCTAATGACAGACCTCCTAGCAAACACTCTAATAGTATTAACTAGTAGTCTTTATCTATGGAATACTTTGAGGAGGATGTACTTGGTTTGTCTGGCATTGTTTGTGGTAAACAAACCTGGAACATACGTATTTATGGGGCATGGCTCCCTGGAAAATGTAAGTTATGTAACAATCAGAGTAGAAAAAATGGAGACATACCATCACCAAAGTAGCTTTCTTTTCTTGTAAGTGATGACTTTGACACTGCTTAGAGATCTTATATGTTAAATCTGACCTGGTATGTGTCTTAATGTGGCAAGAAAGGGCCAGGAGAGCTGCACTGGTAGTCCCTGACTTCCCATTGCTTTGTCTGTACCTTGTCAATACTTCAAATACTAGGCAAATGCAGAATTTTCTATTACTCATCCATAAGCTTCTCTTACTGAAGCAGGGAAAGGAAGTCCATAGGAAGTCACCTCGTCATAGCCAATAGGTCGACGATGGCTCAGAATAAGGCAAATGTGCAATCCTCCCCACCCTACCCCTGCAAATCCACAAATATTAGATAGAGCACAGTCTTCTGTGGAGGCATGCTGTTATTACAAACATAAACACCTCATCTCCTTGTATGTAATCCATCTCCAGAGAGGATTCTTCTGCTCTGCTTGGAAATTAGGTACAAACTTCTAACTCAAAGCTATAGTATACGAAAGCTAGATCTTCCAGTGTGAGCATCGAAGGATGCATCATAGTGGAGTAGGCAGGCCATAGCTGACCGGGAGGAAATGGATAAAATTATCGAAGTGGTTTCTGGTGGTTGTATCTTAGTGACTGAGCCTCATTAAAATATCTATCTGGTCGATACATATTGTAAAGCATGCTGTGTTCTGTCTTACACGTGGGAGTAGATTCTGTCTACTTGGCTAATGGGTACAAAAGCCTGAAGGCACCAGAGTTAGGTGGAGTTTACTGACTTTTTATAATTCTTCATTAAAAAAGAATTCCACAGGCACACAGCAGGCTGGCCGTAGGTAAAACTGAGAGAGATGAAGTGTACCTTTGGATCTACCATTATTTTCTTTCTCTCCCTGAAATAGCCATTCCCCTCATACGAAAAGTATCCTTTTTCTAAATGTTACAGTCCTGAGCTCACCCCCAAAAATACCTTGCTGTGTCCCAAAGTTCTCTGTCGGGTAACAGAAACTCTGAAATTGTAACCATCCACTTCATTCATTCATTAATTCACTAAACATTATTGGGCACTGTTTTGTATCAGACATTTTAAGTTGTTGGGGACAAAAGAATGTGTAAGAAAGATCCTTCCCTTCCTTCTTCCCTGCCCACAAAATCCTATTATTTTGGCCTCATAAAAATCTTTTGGAGGGACTTCCCTGGTGGTCCAGTGAGTAAGACTCCGAGCTCCCGATGCAGGGGGCCCGGGTTTGATCCCTGGTCGGGGAACTAGATCCCGCATGCCTGCTGCAACTAAGAGTCCACATGCCGCGACTGAGACCTGGCGCAGCCTGCCTAAATAAATATTTTTTAAAATCTCTTGGATTCTCTCTTTCCTTTCTACATCCCTGCCACCATCATTTTGACTCAGCCCTGGTGAACTAATATTGGATCTACTGCAGTAGTCTTAACTACCCATCCTCTTTGCATCCTTTTCCTTCACACCCAGTCTCCACATATGAATTAATATTCCTAAAACGTTCTTCTTGCTCCAAGCTGCCCTCAGATCCTCTATGCTCTGATCCTTACCTGCCTTCCTAGATGTATCCATTCCCATTCTGCAATAGTTATCGCTAATCTGCTTAGGTTCTTGGACTACACTATGGTCCTGTGCCTCTGTGCCTTACCGTGTGGAAGATTTTTTTGCTAACAGTTTTACTGAGATATAATTCACGTACCATAAAATTCACCCACAAAAGTGTATAGTTCAATGGTTTTTGGTATATCTACAAAGTTGTGTAACCATTGCCACGATGGATTTTAGAACATTTTCATCAGCCCCAAGAGAAACCCCTTACCCACTGGCTGTCACTCCCCGTTTCTCTCCAATCCCCTCTCAGCCCTAGGCAATCATCAATATACATTTTTTCTCTATGGATTTGCCTGTTCTGTTCATTTCACATAAATGGAATCATGTATTTAGCCTTTTGTGTCTGGTATCTTTCATTTGCATAACGATATAGCATGTATTAGTACTTTATTTCTTGTTATTGACAAATAATATTCCATTGTATGGATACACCACGTTGTATTCATTCATTCACCAGTTGATGGACATTTGGCTTCTTTCTATTTTTTTGGCTATTATGAATAATGCAGCTATGAATCATTCATGTACAAATATTTGTGTGAAAATATGTCTTCAGTTGTCTTGGGTATATACAGGCATACCTTGGAGATATTGCAGGTTGGGTTCCAGACCACCACAATAAATTGAATACCACAATAAAGCGAGTCACATGAATTTTCCGGTTTCCCAGTGCGTATAAAAGTTATGTCTACACTATACTGTAGTCTATTAAATGCACAATGGCATTATGTCTAAAAAATGTACATACCTTAACTGAAAAATACTTTATTGCTAAAAAATGCTAACCGTCATCTGACAACACAGGGTTGCCACAAACTTTAATTTGTAAAAAACATAGTACCTGTGAAGTGCAATAAAGCAAAGCACAATAAAATAAGGTATGCCTGTATCTTGGAGTGGAAGTGCTGGATCATACGGTAACTCCATGTTTAACCTTTTGAGGAACTAGCAGGCTGGTTTCCAAAGTAGCTATGTAATCTTACATTCCCAAGAACAGTGTATGAAGGTTCCAATTTCTCCACGATCTCACCAGCTCTTATTACTATCCGTTTTTTTGATGAGAGACATCCTAGTGGGGGTGAAGTGCTATCACACTGTGGTTTTGATTTGCATTTCCCCGATGATTAATGATGCTGAGCATCCTTCCATGTGATTATAGAGATCTTCTTTGGAGAATAGGTACCTCTCTGCTTCACGCTCTTCCCTTGTCTTGAATGCCCTCTCTCCCACTTTGGTCCCCATTCCTGGTTTGTTGAGAACTTCTACTTATCCTTCAAAATCTGGCTTAACCATCATATTCTCTCTGAGGTCTTCCTTGACTCTCCCAGGTAGAACTATCTCCTTTGAGCCACTTGTGTATGCTCTGCAACACTTATCACCCTGTGTTTTCTAACACGTAGGAATGCCCCCACACCACAGACTTGGGGCTTGGTCATGTAACTTGCCTTAGCCAATGGAACATGGACATTTATGACTAATACCACACCCTAATACAAGCTCTCATGCTGTTCTCGATATGGTTTTGTTCCCCTTTTTGACCTTCTGCCTTCCACCATGAGAACAGCTGCAGATAGTATCTGCTCTTCAGCTTGGGTTCCAGAATGAGAAGACACATGGAGCTAAGTTGAGCCCAACAGAGCCCAAAGGTCCCCAAATGAATTCCGCCAAATTATTTTTGCTACTCAAAGTGAGACCCAAAATGAAGCATCCACGTTTATAATATTTACAAATATTTATATTTACAAATATTCAGTGCAATGCTTCTCCTCTGAAAGAGGCTGAGAAATCTTACAAACTGATGCTTAGGAGGAATCCTGAAAAGTGATCTAGTAACACTTTTCATCTCAGATAGGCTTCACTTCAAACATGTGAGAACATTTTTAAAAAGAATTCCAGTAAAGAATAACATAGTAATACAGGAATAAATTTAATACTTAATGCACATGTGTAATGGTGGGAATTCTGCTTTACATCTAACTTATTTCTTCATGCTATAGTTTAAATTATTTTCCTAAACCTTGGAGAAACGGAGGAAAACTGATCTCTGCTTCTGCGATAGAGATTTTTATCTAGGAGGTTCAACCATAAAACAGTGGTTTAAAAGATACAGGCACCCCTGTGTTCACAGCAGCACTATTCACAATAGCCAAGACATGGAAACAACCTAAATGTCCAGCGACAGATGAGTGGATAAAGAAGATGTGGTACATATGTACAATGGAATACTACTCAGACATAAAAAAGAACTAAATAATGCCATTTGCAGCAACATGAATGGGTCTAGAGATTATCATACTAAATGAAGTAAGTCACAAAGAGAAAGACACATACCATATGATATCACTTATATGTGGAATCTAAAATATGACATAAATGAACCTATCTACAAGGCAGAAACAGACTCACAGACATAGAGAACAGACCTGTAGTTGCCAAGGGGGTGGGGGAGGGAGGGACTGGGAGTTTGGGGTTAGTAGATGCAAACTATTACATATAGAATGGATGGACAAGAATGTCCTACTGAATAGCACAGGGAACTATGTTCAATGTCCATAATGGAAAAGAAAATAAAAAAGAATGTGTGTGTGTGTGTATGTATATATATATATATATATAACTGAGTCACTTTGCTGTACAGCAGAAATTAACACAACATTGTAAATCAACTCTACTTCAATAAAAAATAAATAAATAAAACAGTGGTTTGGAAAGAGAGAAATTTTGTCCCTCAGAGGACATTTGGCAATGTCTGGAAACATTTTCGGTTGCCACATCTGTGGGAGAGTGGTGATGGTGGAGGGTACTACTGGCATCTCGGGGGTAGAAGCCAGGGATGCTGCTAGACATCCTACAATGCATGGGACAGCCCCCATAGCAAGAACAAAATCTAGCCCCAAATGCCAATGGTTGTAAGGTTGAGAACTCCTGCTATAAACTATCAAGACTGGTGGTAAGGATGGGTGAAATGAGTCTCATTATTTTTTTTTTATTACTGAAGTATATTCACACTTAACCTTTGAGACCATCCCATGGCCTCAGTTGGCTGCACTGCCAACATCAATTCCTCATCCCCACCCCCCAACTTTCCCTTCCAACAGCCATCAATTTCTCAGGGGTGGAGCATTTGAGCAAAACTAAGGCAGTAAGTGCACTCCATCTCTCTATACAATGATTCGTTCACAGGTAGGCATGTGGCATGCTCTAGGCCAATCAGGGTGAATATTAGAACTGCTGCTGGAAAGGCAGCAAGTTCTCTTTCTCCTGCTAGAAGTGAAGGAAGAAAAAGGAACCTTAGGTATTGCCTGCAGCCATCTTGAGACTGCGACAGGATGCATCTTTAGGTTGAACAACTCTGCAAAAAGCAGAGTGGAGAGGCAAAATCCTTGCTGATGTATTTAGGCTACTGGATCAAGGCTCTCCAAAAGCCAAACTAGTCTGTAAACTTTTTGCTTGCAAGGGTTATAAATCCTTTCATTATTTAAGCCATTTTGAGTTACATTTTCTGTCACTTGCTATCAAAAGCAACCTACTAATATAACCATCCTTAACACTTTTCTCCAAGATTGAATGTTGACAGTGATTCCAAAAGGAGGGAATGAATTAATCTAGGATGGTCAGGAGTATGTATGGTTTGAACAAACTTTTCAGGTGATTCTCACGTTCCTTTGCTTCTCTCCTCTCATCCCCAGTGCCATAGACTGAGCGTTTATGCCCCACCAAAATTCATGTTGAAACTGAATCCCCACTGAGATGGTATTTGGAGGTGGGGCCTTTGGGATATGATTAGTGCATTTATAAAAGAGACCCCCAAAGCTCCTTGGCCCCTTCTGCCACGTGAGGATATAGTGAAAAGATGGCCACCTACGAACCAAGAAGCAGGCCCTCACCAGACACCAAATCTGCCAGCCCCTTGATCTTGGACTTCCCAGCCTCCAGAACTGTGAGAAATAAATTTATGTTGTTTATAAACCACCTGTCAACTAAAAAAATATGCACAGCCTAAAAGTTGAGAGTTATGTTTTATTCGGGGGACATACTGAGGACTTCAAGCCTGGAGGCAGCATCTCAGGTAACCCTGAAAAAACTGCTCTGAGGAGGTGAGGGGGGAGCTAGGATATATAATAGTTTTGCAACAAAGGGCAGGTAGTAGGAACAAAAGATTACTGTTAATTAAAGAAAACCAGATATCTCAAGTTAAGGAATTTAGCGCTTTTCTATGTATGAGAAGATGCAAGAGTCTGGGCTCACTGAAACCATTCCTTTGATATGCACCTCAGCTATCTGGGGCCAGTATCCTGTGTTTTCACATCCTGAGTTCCCTCAGGGCTCACCGTGGGGAGTGGCTGCAGTCTGATGGCTGCTAGATGGCAGGTATTCCTTGTTTCCTTCCTGAGTTCCCTCAGGGCTCACCAGCTCACCTCCCGGTGACTGTGACATGCTTTGTTTATCGATATGGCAGGCAGTATTTTATTTCTCACACCCAATCTATGGTATTCTGTTACAGCAGCCTGAACAGACTAAGACAGAAATTGGTACCAAGAAGTGGGGTGCTGCTATAAAAGAATACATAAAAATGTGGAAGCGGCATTGGAACACAGTAATAACTAGAGGAGTTTTGAGGTGCACGCTAGAAGAAGCCTACATTTCTGTGAACGGGCTAAGACACCCGATAAGAAACATTATTTTCCTTTTTTTTTTTTTTTTTTTTTTGCAGAAAATCATCCCCTGGGTTTTCTTCTTTGAAATACCTGCCGCAAGGTGAAGGTGAAAATCAGATATCACTCTAGCTCAGTGGTTCTCAATACTCGCTGCTGCTCGTGGGAATGAACTGGGGAGCTTATTTTTTTTAATTGAGGTATAGTTGATGTACAATATTATGTAAGTTTCAGGTGTACAACAGTGATTCATAATTTTTAAAGGTTATATTCCACTTATTATAAAATATTGGCTATATTCCTTGTGCTGTATAATATATCCTTGTAGCTTACTTATTTTATACATAGTAGCTTGCGTCTCTCAATCCCCTCCCCCTATCTTGTCCTTCCTGCCTTCCCTCTCCCCACCGGTAACCAAGTTTGTTCTCTACATCTGTGAGTCTGTTTCTGTTTTGTTATATTCATTAATTTGTTTTGTTTCTTTTTTTGCTGTACACGGGCCTCATCACTGTTGTGGCCTCTCCCGTTGCGGAGCACAGGCTCCGGACGCGCAGGCTCAGCGGCCATGGCTCACGGGCCCAGCTGCTCCGTGGCACGTGGGATCTTCCAGGACCGGGGCACGAACCCATGTCCCCTGCATCGGCAGGCAGACTCTCAACCACTGCGCCACCAGGGAAGCCCCATTAATTTCTTTTTATTTTTTAAGTTCCACATATAACTGGGGAGCTTTAAAAGCTCCTAATACCCAAGCCACCTCCAGAGATTCTGATTTAATCAATCCGGTGTTTGGCTTCCTGGTCATAGAATTTTTTAAAGCTCCCCAAATGATTCTAATGTGCAGCCAGAGTTGAGATCTCCCTGGGCTTCATGCAGCATAGAATCTTATAAATGCCGTTCAACAACCTCTTTATCTGCCAGGCTGACCATTTTGTTCTCAGTCAGTGATTTTTGTGTATGGTTTTCGGAACTTTTAGACATTGTCTGAATCATAAATTTTCATTAGCTACAGATGAGACTAAATTGCATGGTTTCCCAAAATAAAATTACTTAATACTTCATGCTTGCTTAATGTTTCTGATTAGGAAAGACCCAACGTGGGAATAGAAGTTTCATATTAAAGCAAATCAATAGACCATGAGACAGAAAAATGTTCAATGAACACCTCTCTGGGCATCTTAGAGGGGTAAGTTCCTGGGCTATTAAAGACAGGAACTGTCACACATACATATACATACACACACACACACACACACACACCACTAATAGCCTATTTCCTTCGGTCTAATTTATTCCCAAATATCAGAAATAGGGACTATTCCATTGGCTTCAAAACCTGTGACACTTCCTCCTCTCTCTCAGGCCCCAATGCTAGGATACTACAGATGCCACAAAACCCAGACTGATCAGGGAATTTACGTTCATCACCTTGATGAGTAAACTTAGGTATTTTCCTCTTGCAGCTGAGGGTCACACGACGTAGAAAAATAATTCCAACTGGTCACAGGATAAGAACAGTGAAGACCTCAACAGAACATTAGACCCACATTGCAGGAGGGTTATCCAGGAAGAGAAGGAACCAGAATTCTCTGGTTAAGTCTATTTCCTATTGTTCTGACAAATCCAGTTCCCATCAGAATGTTCACATGCCCCCACCTTTGACTGAGCACGTGGAAACACTGTAGCATCAAGTGCTGCAGAAAACTGTTGTCTCCACCTGGAACTGCTGTGTTCTACTGACACCAGGAACTGGTCTCCCTGTCGCTGGTTGCCTCATACTAGAAGCTGTTCCTTCCTTGCGCAGTAAGTCAGATTGCCTCAGCACCTACATCAGAAAGGCTCTAGATTCCATTCATCCAGAACGCGATAGATAGCAATGTCAGGGCAGGTTGGAGAAAAGCAAATGGGAAAATCCCTCACTTCAGCAGAATATAGGAATTGGCTGATGAGGGGAAAAAGCCAACACTTAAAGAATTTCCAAATGCCCATCATGGTAACAAATAGCTATCTGTTATATTTCTCTTCTTTTTCCCCCCAATTTGCTGCCTTTGCAGGATCCCCTCTAAATGCTATTTTGAATTCTCTGTAGCAGTTGATAATTGAAAGTTATACACATTCTTGTGGATAGATTGAGCACCATCATAGCATTATCCAAATAGGATTCTGCTGGTTTCTAAGGTACAAGAAACATCATTCTTATATTTCTTTTTTGAATTAACTTACTTGGAAATAATTTCAAATTCACAAGCTATAAAAATAAACATTGTACAAAGAACCCTGTATATCCTTTACCCAGATTCACCTATTCTCCACCCCTCTCTTTGCAAATTTCATACGTCATGGCCCTTGATCCCTAAATATTTCTGTGTGTACTTCCTAAGAGTAGAGCTAGTCTCTTCCATAACCACAGTACAGTTACAGACTAATTGGATGCCAGACATTGGGTTCGTTGTTAGCTGTTGGGTTTTTTAGAAGTAATTTCTGTAATGTTCTGTAATTCTTGGTAAATAATTTTGAGCTTTCCTCTGGGATGCAGTTAAGTTACTTGGAAATAATTTGATTCTTTCAAATCTTGCTTTTCAGCTTTGTTACGCTGAATCAGACCAGAGCAGCCTTTAGTCTAGGCCTAGCTCGATCCCACTATTGAGATAACACCTTTCTAAATACTCTACCTAATGCCCACATAGTACAAGGGTTCTCCAGTCTAGCAAAAGGGAAGATGAACTACTCCCAAACTTGTGTGATCGCCAAGAAGTTTTCCACTTGATAGTTTTGGGAGATTATTTCCCTGGCCTCAGCTAGTTTCCTTAAAATCTCATGTACAAAAAAAAAAACAAAAAAAACCTCATGTACAGATCAGCACTAAGCTGACGATTCAAGGGAGCCCCTCTGCAGACCTCCAGAGTTCAGTCTCCAGGCAGCGCTCTCCTCTCTGGTCCCCTGCCCTGCAAATCCTAGCCACCGTGGCCTCTCCAAATTCTCAACTATGTCTCCGCAACTCAGGAAACCTGGGGGTTCTGTTTGCGTTTCCCGTCCCTGCACCGAGGCTTGCAAACTGGCTCCAGGCAGTAAACAGGGGCAATCATACGGTTCACCTTGTTTGTGTCTCTTCTCTTAGGGATCTCTGTCCTGTGCCGCCTATCGTCTAATGTCTGCGAACCATCGTTTCGTACATTTTCTCTGGTTCTTTAGTTGTTTAAGGTAGGAGGGTACATCTGGTCCCCGTTACTTCATCATGGTCAGAACAATGTTTTTGCCTAATCTACTGTCCATATTTCGATTTTGTCAGCTGATCTAATAATGTCCTTTATGGTATTTTCACCTCCCCTGCAGTATACGGTTCAGTTTAGGCTCAGGTGTTGCCATTTAGCTGTCATGTCTTTTCAGACTCCTTTAATCTCAAACATTTCCACAGCCTTTGTCTTTTATGACACTGACATTGAAAGAATACCGTCCCACCTCCTTTTCCTTGTTCTGTGTCCAGCCGATATTTCCTCAGGATTAGATTCAGATTATACATTCTCAGTCAAAATACTACATAGGTGCCATGTATCCTTTTCAGGGTATCACCTCTGGAGCTACGTGATATCCCTCTCTCCTTCACTGGGGATGTTAATTTTGGTCACCTGGACTAGGTGTTGTCCAATTTTTCCATTGTATAATTACTATTTTTTTCCTTCCCTTGCTGCTAATGAGCAGTCTCTGGGGAGACACTTAACAACCATGGAAATATCCTGCCCATCACAATTTCCCCTACATTTAGTATCCACTGATGATTCTTGCCTGACCGAGGCTTTATTATGATGGTTGCAAAATGATAATCTTCCAACTCTAGGACTCCCTCCACATGGACCCTTGGCATTGTACTTGTAAGCAAAAGCCCACCACCCTTCTCCCCCATTTATCCATGTATATACCTGTTTTTCCATTGGTTTATAATTCAGTACTGTAATTAATTATTTTGGTGCTCAAATTGTCTAAGATTCAGCCTGCAGAAGCCCCTTCAAGCTGGCTCCTCTGTACCTGTGGCATGTCCCTAACATTTTTCTGATCACTTCCTTACTTCCTGACATATCGGGATATTCTATGCTCCTCTTGAATCGATCTCACTACTTCCCTGGAATCAGCCGGAGAAACATAGTTTTAAACTGTGAAATGAAACTCTGACATACACAACTGGCTTTCTTCAAGATCTCAATCCAGGAGAAAAGAAAAAATTCTCTCAGACAACCAAGTCATTTAAACTTGTGTCCCATACTACCAATCAAGAAGCACAATAACTGACGAAAGCACCATATATAATGCTACCTATAAACCCACTAAAATGGAAAATACTTGGAATATAAACTGACTTATACTCTCTTCTATCCATAAAAGTTACTCACAAGTTAGTTCATATATGGTTAATTTACATATTCCGGATCACAGAAGTTTCATTACATTAATATACTTTGCATAGCACTTTATAAGCATCAGCTGTGTTCGACTGCATTAACCCAATTTCTTCATCTTTCCCAGTATCCATACCATTTACTGTGTGACTTTACACACCTTTCCATCAAAAGGCCAGGTATACAAGCCCACTCCTTAATTTTCAGTTCAGCCATGTGGCTTGCTTTAACCAATGGTAGATATGACACAGGACAGGCTTGTAAAAGTGCTTCCACAATGGGGCTTGTTCTCTTGCAATCTTGCACTCCTGCCATTTCCATGAGAAGGATATATCTGGGTTAATCACCCTTGTCCAGCCCTGGGGGGATCAGTCAACGTTCCAGCCATGTGAATCCAGCCAACATCGGCAGAGTTGCCCAGGAAGCCCAGCCTAGATTAGCTAAAACCTGTAGATCTATGAAAAACAAATATTTATTGTCATATACCACAGAGGTTTGTGATTGCTACAAGGCAAATGCTAACGAATATGTTAGCTAATATAATACTCAAATATCCCTCACTAGATAGGTAGAACGGATATCATTACCCTCTCTTTACAGATGTGGAAATGAGCTTCATACAAGTCAAATGATTTGATCATAGTTCTAGAGCAAGTAGGTGGGAGAACAATATTTCAGAACCTAGGTTTTCAGAGTTGGATTCCAGGGCTCTTTCCACTGCACCTCTTAGTAAAGCTGCCTCGAAGAGTGGAGTTTAAGGGCATTCCTGTGGAGTCACATGTTCATCAGGGGTCCTACGACAAATGCTTGCTGAGCTACACTCTTCTCTTGGCCACCTAAGACTACGGCTGCCTCACCCTTCCTGACTGGAAACCACCAAACTTGGAGCAGAGAACAGACTGGCATGTGTCATTATAATTGGTCACACTAGTAGCCAGTTTATTCTCTGTTCCGGAAGCTATAACCATTTGAGTTCAGCTCACAACTTACTACAAATTGAAATGAATATCCATGTTCTTCTGAGTAAAGAACCACACACTTCAACAACAACAACCAAACAAAAAAAGAATTACGGAATTGTAACTAAAGCCTAGAGTTTGATAAAGCAGGGCTGTTACATTTTCTTAATGTCTTCACACGGGGAAATCATTAAAATGATATTTAAGTTCTTTTTTGTACCACCGTGAAAGATCTAAAATTTTCTTTAGCTTAGAAAATATCAACAGGCAGTGTGCTGGGCACTCCCGCGGCTCCGTCTCCTGCTACAACGGTGTGTAGACGGCATAGACCCAGGGGCGCCCCTCGCTCCCGCCTCCGACCACCTCCAGCCTGTGTTCCACTCGCAACCTTCAGAACCAGCCGCTCAGCTGTCCTCGGCCACCGGGACCGCCAACACCATATTCTGAGCTTAACTCCATAAAGCCGCCGTCAACCGCCTGGCCAACATGCATCTGCCGGCCTCCCGCACCTACCTCTCTCTGGGCTCCTATTTCCACCACCACGACGCGGCTCTGGAGGGCCTGGGCCACTTTTTCCGCGAAGTGCCCGAGGGGAAGCGTGAGGACGCCCAGCGCCTCTTGAAAATGCAAAAGCAGCGCGGCAGCCGCGCCCTCTTCCAGGACGTGCAGAAGCGTCTCAGGATGAGTGGGGTGAAACCCAGGACGCTGTGGAAGCCGTCGTGCTCGCGGAGGAGAACCTGAACCAGGTCCTTGTGGACCTGCACGCCCTGGGCTCTGCCCGCACAGACCCCCGCCTCTGTGACTTCCGGGAGAGCCGCCTCCTAGATGAGCAGGTGAAACTCATCCAGACAATGCGCGCCCACCTGACCAACCTCCGCAGGCCGGCTGGTCCCCAGCGGGGGCTGGGCGAGTCCCTCGTCGAAAGGCTCACCCTCCAGCACGAGTAGGAGCGTCCGGAGCCCAGCGGCCTTTGAGGAGCCCCTCTGGTGTCAGGGCCTGAAGCCCCGCTCTGCAGCCACTAGGCAGCTTTTAACCACCCTGGAGCTCTCTCCCAAGCCTTGGACCAAATGGAAACAGTAAAGCTTTTTGCAGCAAAAAAAAAAAAAAAAAAAAAAAAGGAAAGAAGAAAGGAAGCAAGAAAGAAAATACCAACAATCTCATTAGCTCAGAATCAACATAGATGTCCATCGACAGATGAATGTATAAGGAACATGTGGTGTATATACACAATGGAATATTACTCAGCCATAAAAAAAGAATGAAATAGGGACTTCCCTGTTGCCGCAGTGAATAAGAATCCGCCTCCCAATGCAGGGGACACGGGTTCGATCCCTGGCCCAGGAAGATCCCACATGCCGCGGAGCAACTAAGCCCGTGCGCCACCACTACTGAGCCTGTGTTCTAGAGTCCACGAGCCACAACTACTGAGCCTGCGCTCTAGAGCCCGTGAGCCACAACTGAAGCCCATGCGCCTAGAGCCCATGCTCCGCCACAAGAGAAGCCACCGCAATGAGAAGCCTGCGCACCGCAACGAAGAGTAGCCCCGCTCACTGCAACTAGAAAGCCCGCACACTGCAACGAAGACCCAACGCAGCCAAAAATAAATAAAATGTTTTTTAAAAATAATGAAATAATGCCACTTGCAGCAACATGGATGGACCTAGAGATCATCAGACTAAGTGAACTAAGCCAGACAGACAAAGACAAACATCACATAATATCACTTATATGTGGAATCTTAAACAAAAATGATACAGAACCAACAAATTGGCCAGATTATATTCACCACTGGGATACTTATTAAATTATAGACAGCTAGACCCTACCGCAGACCTATTTAATAATAATATCCAGGGGAGGAACCTGGGAGTTTTTATTTTTGACAAGCAATCAGGTGATTCTTATGCTCAACCAAGTTTGCGTTTAGATGATGCAGAGGCAAAGAAGGGTTATAAATTGTGATTTTTTTAATGGTTAGCTCCAGTTCTGATGCCTTAAGAAAATCACTCATCTTCCCTGGACCTCAGTGTTCTCATCTGTAAAACTGTGCCATTGGACCAAATGCTGTCTGGAAGAGGCAAATAGAGCTTGTAGACTAGAGTGAAGTTTTAAAGTATTGGTTCTCAATCCTGGTTACACATTAGAATCCTCTGGGAAGCTTTTGAAAGTGAAGGATGCCCAGGCACCACCCAGACCAATGAAACAGAATCTCTGGGGGTGGTTCCATGTGTTGCTAGTTTTGAAATCTCCCTAGGTGACTTTAACGAATAGCCACGGGTAAAAACCTCTGCTCTAAAGGCTGACTGCCGTCAGCCAGGATGATTTTGGTTAGTCTCCAGGCACCTATATCCTTGCCTGTAAACTGGGAAGCATATCACCTATTTTATGTGGCACATAGCCCCTATTTATGGAGTGTCTACTATGATGATTCTAAGGTCTTTGTCTACATTAAATAATCTGCTATAATTCAGGAAGAAAACTCACAGCTTAATGAAAGCAGTTCAAAACAAACTCACTGCCAATGCTGACATCACCATCCAGAATAAGAAGGGCCAGTGAACATTTTTGTGATGAGGGGACACGTGCAGGGATTGGGGAAACTCACTGAAGAGATCACTCCGAGAAAGTGGTTCTTTCTAAAATGAATTCCAGGATGGTTTTCATCGGCCCTTATTGTTAGGTCTGTGGCTTTCCAAAGAAAACTCACCTGGTGATTGGTAGGTTGGACAGACAGAAGCAGCAGCAATGGGGACCTGTGCTCTTCTTGAATTACCCTTTTTGAATGGGCTGGGCTGTCATTCGATCTCCACATTCTTTACTCATCAACAGGCCCTTGAGGGATCCACAAAAGCAGAGAAACTATGAAAGGAAACAGCTGGGAAGTGGCATCTGGCCTATAGGGTTTAGGAAGGAAAAGGCCGTTCTTGAACAGCTGGTTTGAGAGTTTTAACTCCCTTGGTGGTTTTATTGTACAGTTTCCCAGGGGTAATGTTTTAGGCCACAGCCCATGAGTCCCACAGGCTGGCTTAGCTTGTCCCACCCACCCACGTGGCACACGCACAGTGGTCTCTTCCTGGGTGGTGACTTTTCCTCCACTTTATGAGAAAGTTGTACGGTAGGTGAAATATGGCTTCCTGGCCCCACCAGTCTCTGGTCTTTTTCTCACCTTCCTCAGCCACCCTATGCTTTCTCTCCTCCCTCAAAAAAAAACCCCACAAAAACACCATACAGCTTCTCAGGAATGATCTGAAAGTCATCTACTACTTTAGAAAGTTCAAAGACCTTCTGAAACCCATCCATGGGTCTCCTAGTTAAAAACTAGATTTTTTTTTTTTGGCTGAGTTGGGTCTTCGTTGCTGTGAGCAGGCTTTCTCTAGTTGCGGTGAGCAGGGGCTACTCTTCATTGTGGTGTGTGGGCTTCTCATTGCGGTGGCTTCTCGTTGCGGAGCACAGGCTCTAAGCGCACAGGCTTCAGTAGTTGTGGCACGCAGGCTCAGTAGCTGTGGTGCACGGACTTAGTTGCTCCAAGGCATGTGGGATCTTCCTGGACCAGGGTTCGAACCCATGTCCCCTGCATTGGCAGGCAGATTCTTAACCACTGTGCCACCAGGGAAGTCCCGATTTTTTTTTTTTTTTTACAGATAGTTGATAGCTCTCTGTTATCCACATTCATCATAGCATTTTATTTTATTTATTTATTACCTTTTTTTTGGCTGCACCGGGTCTTAGTTGTGGCAGGCAGGCTCCTTAGTTGTGGCACGCGAACTCAGTTGCAGCATGCATGTGGGATCTAGTTCCCTGACCGGGGATCAAACCCGGGCCCCCTGCATTGGGAGCACGGAGTCTTAACCAGTGCACCACCAGGGAAGTCCCCAGGTAGAGATTTTTGAATAGGAAGTTTGATGTTATGAGTAGTTCATGGGAGAGGTCCAGGCTGGAGATATAAATTGAAGAACCATCTATGTATTGATGGTACCTAAAGCCATGAGACTAGATGAAGTCATTGAAGGATTGACTGTAAATAGAGAAAAGTGGGAGAAGGAGTGAGTCCAGGGACAGTCTGACATTAAGAAAGCAAAATAAAGTGCAGAGAACATACATTGAAAGAGCAAATACTGAATGAAGATTAAAGAAAAATTATTGAAATGAGCAAAAATTCTCAATTGTTGAAGAAACGTGGAAAATCTGGAAATCGTTAGTGACTATTATCAGGCAGATGAATTAAAAAAGAAAATCTCTGCTAGTATATTTTTGAAAATCTACTTTCTAAAGATTTAATGATATTTTTGTTTGCATCTCTCCTACTGGCCAGAGACTCTATTTATTAATCAGGTCCAATGGAAATTTTAGAGCATTAGCAAGATAACTCAGGGCCAACCTTAGCAGTAATTGCAGCAAAAAACAAACAAAAAATGTAAAAGTCACACCTAATCATTGGAACTGTCCTAGAAATTAAGGTGCAAAGTGTTTTGTGGTTTGTAGGTTGCTGCTTCCTTTCTCTAAACCCAGCTATTTTGTGATACCATGGTGTTGTGATTCTTAGCTGGGGATAACTCTGCCCCCCACAGGGAACACTTAGCCATATCCATAGACATGTTTGGTTGTCTCAACTGGGATGGGGCTGCTATTGGCCTCTAGTGGGTAGAGGCCAGGGATGCTACTGAACAGCCCACATTGCACAGGACAGCGCCTACAACAATGTCAACAAGCAGAGGTGAAAAACCCTGACTCAGGCTACGGCTACTTATCTCAGGGAGTTTATAACAGAGCAATAACACCAGAAAAACATCCAACTTCATTTATTTTTCAGTAAAATGATAAAAAAGGTGCACAGGTGGAAGAAGGTGGAGGGGAGACACAATTCAAGAAAAGGGGAAAAGAGGAAAATAAATATGCAGTGCAACACTTACGGGCTCTGAGAAGTTCTTAGATTTAACAAACAACTAGTAGATGTGGCGGCAAAGAATGACGTAACAGGCCGGGGGAGTGATCTTCGCTCACGTAATCTCACAGACCTACAACGTTCCATGGGATTTGCTTTACTGAACCTGCAGCCTGATCACAGGAGTAACGCATTAAGTCTCAATGCCAGTGATGGAGGGTTAACCCGAGATGAGACCAACAAGCAACGATTCTTCACCTTCCCCAATCTTTGATCCCGGCAGTTCCAAGGCTGTGGCTGGTCCCTCTAATTACGCACAGTGAGAGAGGCGGCAAAAACCTAGAACTACACCTCAGCGGGTAGAGAATGAACCAGTTGACTACTGTAAATTAGGTTAATTATCTTGTAGTTAATTCAGTTCTCTGCCTCCTCTAGCGTGTCTTTTCTGGCCATGGGTTTTCTCAGCGTGTGCATCTCTGTCGAGCTGCTGTAGGGGCGGCAGCAGCTGGACTCCTTAGAATCAGCCAGCGTGCTCGTTGATGTGCTCAGAAGGCTCCAAAGATGGTGTGCACTGAGAATATTTTCAAAAAACCTCATCCCGTGGAAAGAGCAGGCAATTAGGGAGCTCAAGTGCAGGGGGTGCTGAGCCATGGTAAGCACTGTCTGGCCAACTAAAGCTCACTGGAATACACGCACAGCCAGGGACAGAGACTCACCCGGTGCACGTGTGGCCAGACTGCCTTGGGGGTCCTCCCGGGGAAGAGTAAGGCGTGGGCCACACTCTCCACTGTTGGCATCGTGGGCTGTAGTAGCTGACAAAAACCTCACGTGGAATCGCCCCGTTCACTTGGATGGAGTACAATTTCACTTCTCCACACGCCCACATATATCACGGAGCACACTGTCTCCATCACCAAGAGTGAATGGCCGCATTCTTCCGTGGCTCTTCAGCCACAGGTGTAGCCCGTGCTGCCGGGGCCCTGCCCATCCCCCCGAGGTACTTGCCATCCTGTACACGAGGACTGAGTATTACTGTAAGCACTCCTGACGCTCTCTCTGAGGGCACCCAGGCCCCAGGAGCATGGGTGACTCTCACATGTGGCAACCCAGAGTGATGGGAGATAATGCCCTCAGGACTGTCGTCAGTCAAATGAGAGAGAGGAGTGGATGGAGAAACAGCCCAGCCTCCTTGCCTCTAGGGTAGAACAACCTGAGCTTGCTCCGTACTGTCTCCCAAAGGGCCCCAGCAGGGACCAGTTGTCCACAGCGGCCTTCTGCTCACGACTGTGCCTTTGATCACCTTCTTCCCCATCCCTGACTGAGCTGCCCTTTCCCTGAGCAGCGTCTCTCGGGATGAGCTCCCAAATAAACCCCGTGCACTCGAATCCTCTTGTCAGGGTTTGCTTCTGGGGAACCCAACCGGAGACACAGTCAAGACCACAACTGAGCATCTCGCCCATCCCATGACAGAGTGGGCAGATGCACCTCTCTACTGAGAGAGGGGTACCCGGGGATGTCAGCTTAGGGGCTGCATTTGGACCAAGCTCATGGTTTACAGAGCAGGGTAGTGGAGGGGTTCCTAACCAGGGGGATGATTTTGCCCCCGCAAGGCCTCTTGGGCAACATCTAGAGCCATTCTGGGTTATCACACGGGGGATGAGTGCTGTTGGCGTCTAGTGGGTAAGGCCAGGGATGCTGCTAAACGTCCTACGGTGCACAGCACAATGCCCCCTCACAAACGTCACTAGTGCCGAGGCTCAGACGCCCTGGCGCACTACAGCACAACACTCTGAAGACCCGGCTCGGGACGCCTTTCTCACCGCTCAAAAGGGGATGAAATATTTCTTCACACGAGTCTTGAAGTAAAGTAACTAGAGCACGGGGTCAACCGTTCCTTCATTGTTGTGCCAACTTTGTGCCAAGTGATGACCAAGTCGGTGACCAGACAAAGACGGAAAAGGCATCGTGTCTGCCCTCAGAGAATCCAGAGGCTGGGCGTGGAGAACGGTGCAAACACACACTCGATTCCCTTCCGATGCGAAGCCTGGCTCTGATACGGCGTGTGGTACGTGTGCTTTGGCAGAATGGCAGAGACAAGGAGGCGAGCTCCTTGGAAGTCAGGAAGGGATATTTGAGGTGATGGGTGGAGGTCGGCGGGTAACTAAGCAGAGAGGGCACAGAGCCCTGAAGGGGTGGGCCTGTCGGTGCCCGGTGACTATGCTCAGAGCACAGAAAGCAAAGGAAAGAGAGGAGAGGAAAGAGGTGGGGAGCAGACAGGCGCCAGGTGGTGAGGGGCCTTGTCTGCAGGGCTGGGGCAAGGTGAGCAAGCCAGGCACCCAGGGCACCGGCCCTGTTGGGACCTGCACAGGCCGAGCGTGGCTGTCTCCTTGCACCCTACACCCTGGGCTCCCGCTTGCCTCACCCTAGCCCCAGCCCTCCTCCTCTGTCGTGCTGAGAAGCTACCGGGCCTGGTCTGCAGGCTGGGGGCAGCCCTCAGAAATCCTGGACTTTACTTTTCAGAAGGATAACCTGACTCCAACACAGGTCCACTGTGCCACTTCCCCTCCAACAGAATCTACCTCAGATCCCCAAGAAAGCAGAGCTTTCCCTTTCTAATTAGCCTCTCCACCTACACGGAATACTGTCCCAGACTGGTACTTTTCCAGACCCAACACACAGCAAATTCCTGAGCACAGAAGGTGAAGGGGATCATGGTTGGTGAGAAGCCTGCAAGAGGCCGGCAGGCAGCTAAGTTCATCTGTTCAAGTTGGAAGGATAGGCAGTGCTTTGAGTGAGGGTCAGAGCTCCTGTTCACCTCATTCAGTTGGGCTTGATTAAAGTTGGCTATTTGGATGATTGGATAGCAAACTATGGTTTAACTATCCAGTCTTACGCTTAGCCTAAAGGTGGGCATGTGGAGGGGAAAAGAGAGAGACAGGGAAGGATGCTTAAAAGAGCTAAGAAACTAAACCGATTTCAAGCCCCCCCCCCGAGGCATCCACAAGTATTCACATTGGCCTTTCGTATCCGCGGGTTCCGCATTTGCGGTTTCAACCCACCACGGATCAAATATAATCAGATCTGCAGAGGGAGAACCAGCGATGGGGATATGGAGGGCCTACTGTAAGGACTTGAGCATCTGAGGGTTTTAGCATCCTTGAGGGGGCGGGCGGGTGTCCTGGAACCAATCACCCGCTGATACCGAGGGACGACTGTATACATTTGCCCAAAGACAACTGATATGCCAGGAGAAAATTATTCTTGTCTATTGCTGAACGAGGGACATGTTTAAGGAACTCTTAGTCAAGGAGTTTTTAATCCTATGTCGGTAGACTGTATCTACTGTAATATGTAATTATCGTAATTGCTATTGGTTAGAAAAACACATTTATTTTATAGTAGTCTGTAATTCAGGAATTTCACCAGTTTATCTTGGATTCTTCTCATTTGTGACTTCACTATGAATATTGTATTATCATTACGTCTACACCTAAACATCAAGAGATTCTTTAAAACAGAAAACAAAAAAAAACCTGTCCAAAAAGGCTGGCAGATTGCAAGGCAACAATATTAATGGAAAACAATGGCCCATAAATTACCTAGGACTCAATCATACCACTCCAAACCACCACTAGGACTGTAGCTATGGTCTACAGTTAGAGTAACCATTTAAGCTGTACTGCCGTCACCTGGAACAACAGTTCTCAACCCTATCAGATGCAAACCACCTTTTAAAACAATTTAATCCTGAATGGAATTCTTAGACGATATAAGGTACCTACCACACACTTTGAAAAAGACTATAAAGTCCTTTCTGAAATACCTAGAGAAATAAAAGGTAAGTACTTCTGTAAAAGAATGTCATGTTACGTGCACATCTCTATGAACACCATGAGGCAGGAGATCACTGGAAGAATCAATGAAGAATTCTGATGCTTGCACCAAATACAGCGAGCCTGCATGTAGGCAAGAGCTATGTATGGGGACTCTTTTTTGTTTTGTTTTGTTCTGTTTTGCGGTACGCGGGCCTCTCACTGCTGTGGCCTCTCCCGTTGCGGAGCACAGGCTCCGGACGCGCAGGCTCAGCGGCCTTGGCTCACGGGCCCAGCCGCTCTGTGGCATGTGGGATCTTCCCGGACCGGGGCACGAAACCCGTGTCCCCTGCCTCGGCAGGCAGACTCTCAACCACTGCGCCACCAGGGAAGCCCTATATGGGGACTCTTTGGGTGTGTTAAATTGGCGATGGACACCAGGCGCAGTCCTGCCACTGGGAACAAACAAGCCATTCCCAAAACAGTGAATAATGCTTGGTGAAGCGATCGCCAAGAAATGACCACCCTTCATGACCTTCCCGGCAACTGCAGTACCACGAAAATTGGTGCGTATTAAAGCCACACCGAAAAATGATAGATTTTTATTTTGTTGGCTGCTTGTGCTTTTCAAGGTTATAAGAAAAGAAGGTGTGGCGAAGCCCAGCCCTTGGTGGAAGTGCAGACCCCAAAACCAGAAGTGAAGGGGGCGGGCCTGCGCCCAAGAGGCAATAGAAGGATGAGGCCTGAGCCTACGATCTGCGCAGGCGCACGCACGGATGCGCGCGCCTTCGGGGGGGATGTGCGGGGGTGGGGGGCGTGGGGGGCGGAGAATCGCTTACATTCACATCCGGGTCATCTGCTGCCACGCGGGGCGAGCGAGATCCAGCGCGGTGGCCGCTTGCACGCCTTTAGGTCTTTCCCTAAATCGCAGGTATTTTGCGCGCTGCTTCTTCGGGGGCGGGTGTCTTGGTGTCCTTTTGGAGGTGAGGCTGGTCGCGCCACTGTGGAGTGGCCGCGTTTGCAAGAATGCTTGTCGGTACTGCAGACAGGGTTTTCACCCGGTTCATGTGCTCACTTACATTTTCTCTTCCATTAGGCCCCCCATTTTGTACCGCAATGGAACAGGCTCTAGAACGAGCTTTGGATCGTGCGGAGTATATCATTGCAAGTGCCCGACAGAGACCTCCGGAAAGGAAATACCAATCTAATGGGGAGAAGTCTCTCTATGAAAAACTTTATGACATTTATGTTGAAGAATGTGAAAAAGAGCCTGAGGTTACGGAGGAATTAACAAGCAACGTGAACCTGTTAGAGAAGCTTCTTAGGAGAGAGTCGTTGCCGTGTTTGGTGGTCAGCCTGTACCCAGGAAACGAGGGCTATTCGCTGATGCTCAAAGGGGAAAATGGATCATCTTCGGAGATCATCCGACTGCCCTACGAAGAAGGGGAATTGCTCGAATACTTGGATGCAGAAGAATTACCTCCTGTTTTAGTGGGTCTCCTGGAAAAGTCTCAGGTTAACGTTTTTCATCACGGGTGTGTGATAGCAGAAATACGGGACTACAGGCAGTCCAGCGACAGGGAACCTCCCCATTACCAAAGCAGGCGTATTCTCTTACGTCCCACGATGCAGACTTTAGCCTGCGATGTAGAGGCCATAGCCAGAGATAACCAGAATTGGACCCAGGAGGACAAACTTTTGCTTGAGAGCCAACTGATCTTAGCTACAGCTGAACCACTGTGTCTAGACCCTTCTATATCTGTAGCGTGCACTGCAAACAGACTGCTCTATAACAAACAAAAGATGAACACTCTTCCCATGAAAAGGAACTTCAAGAGGTACTCTATGACCTCTCTGAATTGGCAGCAGGAGCTGTCTCGTCCACCTCCTAAGCTAAGAGCCCTGACTTCCTGCAAAAGAATAAGAGGAAGTAAAACAGGTGGGAATTACGGCCTCAAAACTTTTAAAGCAGGAAGTTGTGTAGATATGTGGAAACAGAGACGCTGTGACTTGGCCGTACCTTCTCAAGTGGACGTGAAGAAATATGCTAAAGGGAAGAAGTCTGTCAGATGTGATGGCTCACAACCAACAGTCTGGCCAGTGCGTGAGGTACAAGGTGATCTTGCATTTGGATGTGACGCTGGCTACCAGTCCCAGGCAGCAAGGCTGACCGTCAGGCAGCTGACTGATAATTCACTTGCCTCTGGAAAAGGGTCCGGTACAGAAGCCACGTGGGAGAGACAGCCGTCTCCCCCCCACTCCTTCGCAGATGACCATCCCTACAGTTTCCCGCCCGGGGCAAAGTCTGATGCTGGGAGAGTGGTCAGTCGGCCCGAGGAGTCGGTCCAGGAGAGCACCCGGTGTCCAGTGCAGATGTCACACAGCTCCAGTGGCTCAGCCGGTCTCAGGCAGCCTTCTCCAGGGAAAGAACCAGAACAGCCTAAGACTGGGTGGGTTCAGTCTTCAGTGCCCGACAGAGGAGCCACACATCCACCTCCACCCATGCGACTTCCTTGGCACTCAGGAAGGAGCTCCTGGGGTGAGAGTCTCACTTCACAGCAGGCAGGCAGCTCTCAGGCCTGTGCATCTCCTGGCCCTGCTCCTAAGCCACCAGGTCTCTCCCAGAAATCCTCTGTGGGGCAGAGCCCAGTTAGCACGCTTCCTGCCACCGCCCTGTCCACTGAGGGCTCATCGCGGACGACCTCGGGCTCCCGGGTCACGGTCATCTCCGTTGGCCTGAAGGTCATCAGAGAAGTGGGCCCCAGACGCGGAGGCCAGGCCTCGGGGAGAGGCTGTGCCACCAGAGCCCCAGCTCCCGGGGGGATCCAGCCGGGCCACCTGCCCGCAGGAGCTCCGCCGCCGCCGCCTCCTCCTCCGGAGAAAAACGCTTCGGATCTCAGACCCTTTCCTGTGGTGCAGCTGCCCCGCGGTTCGCTCCTGCGCAGCAGCCAGCAGCCGGCCCCGCAGCCGCGCCTCTCCCAGCTGCTTCCCCGGCAGTGGCCCTGCGCCCCGCCTCCTCGGCTGCCGGCGTCCCAAAGTCTGGGGGCACGGGGTCCGGGGGCACAGGTTCCGGGGGTACGGGGTCCAGGGGTCCGGGGGTACAGGGTCCAGGGGTACGGGGTCCGGGGGTCCAGGGTCCGGGGGCACAGGCTTCAGGTTCACAGGGCGCCGCCGTTCCCAACACGGTCGTGCGTGCCGAGGAAGCCGTGGTTGTTCACCTCGGTGCAGAGGACGGCTTCCAGCCGCCCCAGGTGCTCGTGTTGTCCCCGCCGGGCTCTGGCCTGAGCAGCCCCGGGCTGAGCTCCCCGCGGCCGCAGTTGCAGTTCAGCGTGCACGTGCGCCGCCGCGACTTCCCCTCGGGGCCCGCAGCCCAGCAGCCAGGCCGCGAGGACCGCGGATAGAGGCCCGCCAGCCGCTCCCAAGCCCTGAGGCCTGGCTGATTTTCTCTCCTTTAGAAAACACAAAGAGCAGCGACCGAGTGCATTTCGAGTTTCACCCGCATTTGGGTTTTGTTTTAATGTGTCGCTCTTTTTTTACGTTGTTAGACGTACAAACTTTCTGCAGAGGCACAAGCCCGTGATTTTTACATAGAGACGGGGAAGTGCTTTACTAAACTGGCAGGGTTTCGCCGAAGCCATCGCTTGGGCGGTGGCTGTTGACAGTGTTTTTTATTGCGATGTTCTCAAGTGTATCCACATCCAAACTAGGGTCAGTTTAAACTCCTGAAGCCTGTAATTTCTCTCCAGCAATAAAACTGCAACACCAGTCAAGTCAAGATTAGTAGTATTCTAACGAGATGTGACTAACACATAACTGTAGCAGCTTCACCCTTCTACGTGTACAGCTCAGTAGTGTTAAGTGGACCTCTGCCGTTGCTGTACAACAGATCTCTAGGGTCGTTTTCTTCTGGCAAAAGTGAAGCTCTATCCCCGTGAGCACCAGCTCCCTGTTTCCCTCGCCCCCAGACCTGGCCCCCACCCCTCTGTTTTCTGTGTCTCTGAATGTGACTGCTTTAGATACTTCGTAGAAGTGGGATCGTACAGGATTTGTCTTTCGTGACGGGCTCATTTCACTTAGTGTCCTGTCCTCGAGGTCCCTCCATGTTAGCGTGCCACAGGAAGGTTGTAGCCGTTTACAGGTGCTTTCGGTGTACCTACGATATACTGACGCGGCCTACGAAGTATTAGAAACGTCCCTCGGAAGAGAGTGCACTTTCCTATTTGTTTATTCAGTTTAAAAGCTTTTTGCACCAGTGTCTGAAATGCAATTTTTATACATTTGGTTTGGGAAAAAAACAAAAACAAGCTAACGCTACCAAAAATTGATGCTTGGCATCTTGACATTGAGGCCATGGGATACCTCCAAGTGCGCAGCATGCTTTAGGGGCCCTTGCTTGCGTGGATGTCCCCAGCCCTTTAAAAGGAGCCCCCCACCCCCAGAGCCCAGCTGTTCTCCTCTAGGCTGCAGTCACTGGCTGTGAAAGGGGGATGTTGTCTTCTCTCTTTAGAAAATCGTTTACATTTTTGAGAACCCAGGGTTATTTGCAGAAGGTAAATATCTAAACATCTGGAAATGGGTTTGTCTTTCAAGTGTTTTCAACTTTGGTACATTCTGAAGTGGAGTCCCTCTCCCCTGAGTGGTCACCAGCTGGTCAGCTGTCCGTGCTTCCTCATCTCTTTTTACCTTCTTTCTCGTGTCAGTGGGGCTCAGAAGACCCCTGAAGTTTTCTGTTTTCTTTTGCCGTTTCTTACTGTGGTATAATTGACATAAGAATCAACCATTTTAAAGTGTACAGTTCATTGGCATTCACTGCATTTAGAATGTGGTGCGACCACAGCCTCTGTCTGCTTCCAAAACATTTTCATCGCCCAAGAGAAATCTCTGTACCCATTCAGCACTCACTTCCCAGCTTCCTCTCCCCCAGCCCAGGAAACCACCAATTTGCGTTCTGTCTCTACAGACTCCTCCATCTCGATTTTTCCTAAAAATGGAATCAGAGACTACGTGACCTCTTCTGTGTGGCCCCTTTCACTTGGCATAA
Organism: Phocoena sinus; assembly: GCF_008692025.1. Taxonomy (NCBI): domain Eukaryota; kingdom Metazoa; phylum Chordata; class Mammalia; order Artiodactyla; family Phocoenidae; genus Phocoena; species Phocoena sinus. Next base: position 20,782,424 of record NC_045784.1, on the reverse strand, counting down.
TGTTTTCGAGGTTCATCCACATCGTAACACGTATCGGCACTTCATTCCTTTTTAGGCCTGAATAACATCCCCTGGTTTGTGTACGCCACGTTTTGTTTATCCATCGTCCGTTGATGTACATTTGAGTTGTTCCCACCTTTTGCCATTGTGTATAGTGGGGCTATGAACAGTTGTGTACAAGTATCTGGAGGCCTCTCGTATTTTGTTCTTCCAACTTTGAAGGACAACCTGTGTATATAAAAGTATTTTTCCCAAGTACACATGTATGTTTCCCTGCCTTTTGCCCTAACCAAACAAAGGAAGTTTGGCAGTGCCAAAAGAGATGAGTGAAGAGGCAGGTAACCGGTGATTCTCACTGCGTTAACCCGGCTGTACCAACGTGCTACCGATCCTGTTAAGGAAAGATTTGGTCAGCTTGAAGCCAACGTGGCAGATATGCCAGCGGAGTGACACTGAGCCCATTAGAGCTTTATGTAGCCCACCCTGGACATCTTTAGGAACGGTGCCTGCGCTTTGAAGAAGTGACCAATTGCAAAGAAGACCAGTGCAATGACCAATTGCAAAGAAGAGTTTGTACTCAGCCTTGGGAGCCAACCAGACAAGTGAACTCTGAATCTCACTAGATTTTGTGTGCCTTCTCCCTTTTTGTCCTCACTCTCATCCTTTCAGGTACTACTACACGGAGAGACCAGCTGACGTTGTGCTCCCTTCCCAGGCAAGCAAATAAATGCAGCTTTGTTTCAGATTACCATTTGGTGGTCTTTATTTCCTCCTACTAATCCTCACCAAGGTTTGTAATTGAAGCCATTGCCTCACTGATGAAGAAGAAAGAGTGTACCCCTGGAAATACAATCCCACAGTCTGTATTCATTCAAACAGCTGTAAAGCGAGGACTTCCCACATGCCTTGTACTGTGTGAGGGCTTCGGTGGGATGCAGAGAATACAGATACCAAAGAAAAGTAAAGCACCTCTTCAGAATGTAGATCTCATTCAAAATTCACGTAATTTTATCCTTCAGCAATTTAAGGTAAATTCCCTGTAGGATAAAGTCTCAGCAGAATAATGAATGTTACATATCTGAAGATGAGTACACAACAGAATAGGAAACCGCAGAAGACTCAAGATTTTAGTGGCTTACCACCCTGCCAGAAGTCAGAGGTTAGGACACAGACCAAGGAGATGGTGGAAATCGGACTCCAGAGAGAAAATATTGCCCAGCTCATGAAGTCCAGGTATGTGTACCTGCACAGAGAATTTGTACTTGTTTATAAATGATAAGTTAAAAAATCTATCATTCCATTCTAGATTGCTATTTTGAGAAAATCTTGGGGAAAATACTCCTAAGAAATTTTTGTTTATTTCTTTAAAGTGACAGAAACATGTTAGGTTCCTTGCTAGACCATCTCGAACATCCTGTTCTTACTTCTGCCACCTCTCAACAGATACCGATATTGTCTTTGGTTTTTGTTGTGTGTTGCTTCCTGAAATAGCACCACAACCACCTGTTCGTTAGAGAAAGCCGAGTTCATTCTTTCTGGCAAGGGAGAGGACAACCTTGACAGGGTGTTAGTGTTTTAGATAGTTAAATGTCTTTTCCCATAAAGTCTAATAAAATAACCCTTCATCTCAAGTACTTCAGTGTTTGATCTGCAGGGAAAATGTAAAACTTAGCTGCTTTAATTGCATTTTGAAAAACACTTAGGCTCTAAAATACAGGATTTTTCCCTCTGTTCTCACTTCCTGCTGGGCACTATTCTGTTTTTGCATGTTTTAATTCACTCAGTCCTTGCAAGGACCATGGAAGCAAGGTACGGTTATAGATGAGGAAACAAGGCATTGGGCAGTTAAATAATTTGCTCAAAGTCACCCAGCTATGAAGTATCAGAGCCCAGATTCGGATCCAAGCCTCCTGGGGTCAGAGACTATGTCCTTTACCACCCTACCCTCTCCACTGCCTCACTGAGGGCAAGACATAGACCTGTCCCCAGTGGACTCATCGTATGATTGGAAAGACCTCAAGATGTGTGGATGAAATGACAGATTACAATCTATCACTCAGCCACATCCTGGTGTTTGAGAGGAGCTAATAACTGACATCTTTGCCACAGTTTGGAACCATTTGACAGAGAGAGATTGAGGACTCAGCTGAACGTCAATACATTCTCTTTATACGTTCTGCTCATATATTCAAGGACACAATTTAGATCTGGGCCAAGCGGGTTTTCTAATACTGCACCCTGTATTAGGGAGATTCTTCCACTCGCTCACAGGCAGGGCTAGAGAACTACAGAGCCCTCCCTGTGGGTCTGGCTCTCTTACAGGGGAAATTGAGTGGGCAGAGCAAGCCAATTTTACTTTACTGAAGAGCTTCTTAATCCCTGGACAATGGGCCTATGGCATTTGGTGAAAGCTATGGATCCTTTCTCAGAATGACATTTTTTTTTTTTTTTTTTTTTTGCGGTACACAGGCCTCTCACTGTTGTGGCCTCTCCCGCTGCAGAGCACAGGCTCCGGACGCGCAGGCTCAGCGGCCATGGCTCACGGGCCCAGCCGCTCCGCGGCATGTGGGATCCTCCCGGACCAGGGCACGAACCCGTGTCCCCTGCATCGGCAGGCGGACTCCCAACCACTGCGCCACCAGGGAAGCCCAGAATGACATTTTGATGTGCATAAAGTAAAAGATACGGCATTACAAAGGAAGCCCGTTACACTAAAATACAACCCTGAAAGTATAAAGTTATGATAAATAATAAATATGCTTCTTGGTTAATGCATTAAATAAGATGTAGCAGAGGAACTAATAATTACTATAATTTCAAAGCAGTGCTGACCATGAATGATATTTTGAGGTACCTGCAATAAGTGGAATATGTGAAAACATCTGTGATTTTTATTCAATACAAATTCATAGACATTGTTAATACTACTGTGGTTTGTTCTCTATATTCATTTGTAGGAAATAATATATTTCACTTAGAGATCAGAGAATGTAAATATATAAAGCATTTTCTTTTCTCATTAAGTTCATGGATCCCCTAAAAGTGTCCATGAGCCCCAGGTTAAGAATACTTGCTCTAATGGAAGGTCCTCCCCCAGCAAAAGAAATAGGTCGTAAGCGTCATCTCCGGCAGTGTATGCTATATGAACAAGCCTGCCGGTGATCAAGTCTGCTCCCACTGTACACAGTGACCAGATTACTGAATGGTTATCACAGCAGCTTGGAAAGGAGTTGCTTACAAGGTGTACATTATTCATTTAATCCTCAGAATGACCCTATTGGTAGTTAATGTTGTTAACTCCATTTTCAAGTGAGGAAATTGAAGTTAATGTAACTTGTCAAAGTTTGCACATCTGAGGAGGGGTAAGCATTTGAATCTAGGTAGTCTGGCTCCAGAACCCACCGTCTTAACCACTAAACTGAACCTGCTCAGTAAGTTTAGAGGGCTAATCTAAGAGTACCTGGGGCTAAGTATAACTGCCATTTATAAAGTTCTTTTCCTAGAAAAAATTTTAAATAAATCATTGGAAGACAACCCTTCTGTAGACTAGGGCTTCTTCCATATAGAGATCAGGAATTACTGAACACCCTGTAGTTGCCAGTTATCCACTGTATCGAACAAGCATTATCCCAAAGTGACCTTATTTTGGCCGCCTGGACCACAAATCGTCTGGGGCTGGAGCAGAGTGGAGAGCGGGGCTTCCACTGAATTCAGCTTCCCGATGGGAGGGCACGTCACTTCTAATGAACTCTGTCGAGAACTCTGAAAGGTCTGAGACTCTGTGCTGCTTGAAAACTAACAAGTTAGCCTTAATTTCATGGATGCTGGCAGAAGACAAGAATACTGGGTCAGGGCTTCCCTGGTGGCGCAGTGGTTGAGAGTCCGCCTGCCGAGGCAGGGGACACGGGTTCGTGCCCCGGTCCGGGAAGATCCCACATGCCGCGGAGCGGCTGGGCCCGTGAGCCATGGCCGCTGAGCCTGCGCGTCCGGAGCCTTGTGCTCCACAACGGGAGAGGCCACAACAGTGAGAGGCCCGCGTACCGAAAAAGAAAAAAAAAGAATACTGGGTCAGAGACAAAGGACTTTATTACTCATAGCACAACAAGGCAGCATGCATTTCATGTGTGCATTGGTTCCCTTGCCCACCCAAGTCCCATGGGGACAACAGAGAGGTGGGCCCGAGTGAATACCGCACATGCAGTAGATGTCTGTCACAAGGGAAGAACCCAAGCTTAGGAAATAACAATGTTTAAAGGGGCTGCAAACAAACCTGCCTAATTTTTGCTCTGGAGAAAGACATTATCTTTGTTATGACAGTCAAGAAACAAATTTGTCTTTGGCTCCATTAGGGAGATACTATCTCTATTTCCTCAGGCTGTTTACCATACAAACTTCCTGGAAAGTTAGTCCAGAATAAAGGTTATCAGTGTCTCTGCTCACAAGACAAGCAGAAACAAGGGAAACATGGAGAACTGTCCCCCACCAGACTTCAGGTGCTGGCAACTGGAATTCCCAGACAACTCCTTTAAATAGCTAGTGTCCAACTCCAGACGGCAACGCTCAAGCAGTTTGTGTGTCCCTTCATTGATAAAGTTGTTTTCTCATGCTCATTCTATAAAAGGAGAACAATAAGGGTGCGGGTCCCTCTACCAGAATGCGAACCCACACTATGTATCCGGGGGGGTGTGGTGGCACTGGCACTCTTCTCTAATGATGGAAGGAAGGGGACCTGTGCCTTCTCTTCTCTTGCTATCCTGCCCTTTTAAGTTTTCCTTTCCCCCAATAAAGCTGATGACTCAATTCATTCCAGGCCCTACTGCATAACATGTGATACCCAAATGGTCTCAGTACAGTAGATAAAGAAAAGTAACAGACAACTAAGAGTTCCCAGCAGCCAGAAGGAGGAACATAAAACAGAACAGGCACCCAGCAAAACAGAATTGCTAGAGGAGGACAGATGACAACTTTTTGGAAGATCACAGGGCTTCCCTGGTAGCGCAGTGGTTAAGAATCTGCCTGCCATTGCAGGGGACACGGGTTCAAGCCCTGGTCTGGGAAGATCCCACATGCCACGGAGCGACTAAGCCTGTGCGCCACAACTACTGAAGCCCACGCGCCTCGATCCTGTGCTCTGCAACGAGAAGCCACTGCAATGAGAAGCCCTCACCACAACGAAGAGTAGCCCCCACTCGCCGCAACTAGAGAAAGCTCGTGTGCAGCAACGAAGACCCAACACAGCCAGAAATAAATACATAAAATAAATAAATTTATATTAAAAAAAACAAGAAGAAGGGGATCCCCCAGGGATCCTTTAAAAAAAAAATCACAAACTTTCTGTAAATGAATGCTATGGCTTTAAACTTAAAAATACATTAGTTGGGGACTTCCCTGGTGGTCCAGTGGTAAAGAATCTGCCGTCCAATGCAGGGGACGTGGATTTGATCCCTGGTCGGGGAACTAAGATCCCACATGCCACGGGGCAACTAAACCTGCATGCCACAACTACTGAGCTCGCATGTCTCAACTAGAGAGCCCATGTGCCACAACTATAGAGAAGCCCACGTGCCACAATGAAGAGCCTACACCGCAACAAAAGATCCCGCGTGCCTCAACTAAGATCTGACACAGCCAAAAAAATTAAATACATACATTAGTTGAAAATATCGTATATTAACACATATATGTGGAATCTAGAAAAATGGTACAGATGAACCTGTTTGCAAGGCAGAAATAGAGACACAGACATAGAGAACAAATGTATGGACACCAAGGGGGGAAAGGAAGGGTGGGATGAATTGCGAGATTGGGACTGATATATATACACTAATATGTATCAAATAGGCAATTAATGAAAACCTGCTGTATAGCACAGGGGCTCAGTGCTCTGTGATGACCTAAATGGAAAGGAAATCCAAAAAAGAGGGGATATATGCGTACATAGGGCTGAATCACTTTGCTGTACAGCAGAAACTAACACAACATTGTAAAACGACTATACCCCAATTTTTAAAAAAACAAAAACATTAGTTGAATTAAGGGAGAGGATACCTACTGTTGTGGCCAGAGTTAGTAACATGGGTGAAGGGGAAGAAAAATCTCAAGGCATGATGTCTCAAAAATATAAAAAGATGGAACTTATAGAAGAAAAAGATAAGCGACTTGGAGGATAGATCTAGGAGACATAACAAGCAAAAACAGGACAACAAGGAACCGATGGAGGTAAAGTATGATTAAGCAAGTAATAAATGCAATTATCCCTGAAAAAAACAAAGGCCCAAGTTTACAGACTCAAGAAGTACACCAACTTCCCAGCAGGTGCCATGAGAGTCGGAGTAGATAATCTACCCATTATAGTAGATTAAAGTATTGTTCAACAAGTACTGATTCCCTCCCCTTTAACATGGAGCAAATTGCACTTCCCTAACTTTTTTTTTTATAAATTAATTAAATTAATTAATTATTTTTTGGCTGCATTGGGTCTTCGCTGCTGCGCGCAGGCTTTCTCTAGTTGTAGTGAGCGGGGGCTACTCTTCGTTGCGGTGCACGGGCTTCTCATTGCAGTGGCTTCTCTTGTTGCGGAGCACGGGCTCTAGGTGCGCGGGCTTCAGTAGTTGTGGCACGTGGGCTCAGTAGTTGTGGCTCGTGGACTCTAGAGCTCAGGCTCAGTAGCTGTGGCGCACAGGCTCAGTCGCTCCGCAGCATGTGGGATCCTTCCAGACCAGGGCTCAAACCCGTGTCTCCCCTGCATTGGCGGGCAGATTGTTAACCACTGCACCACCAGGGAAGCCCCGTACTTCCCTAACTCTTGACTTTGAGTTTTATCATGTGACTCACTTTGGCCAATGGACTATTAATGGACATGATACAAGAAGAAACTTGAAATATACCTGCATAGTGGGTTCACCATCATGTGCTTCTGCTTTCTGCCCTGAGAAGAGCATGCTTTGGGAGGCTCTTGATCCAAGGAGGATGAGAAATACATCAAGCAGACCTGGACCCAACTTGGACCTTAGAGTCAAGCCCAGCATAGATTTGTAGATGTGTGAGTGGCCAATAAATGCTTATTGTTTAATGCCAATGAACTTTTTGGGGTACTTTGTCACACAGCCTTACTGTGGCAATAGCCGACAGGCCTAATTTTACTTAGGCATATCCTGGTAAAATTATAAATCTCAATAATTAAACATAAATCTTAAGTTTCTAGTCAGAAAGAATAAGTTGTCTACAAATAAAAAGTAAGATAAGTATTAGGCTTTTCTTATACGGCACTGGAAGTCCTGGAAGCTAGAAGATGTTGAAAAAACAACTAGGAGACTACTGAAAGTAAAGGACTACAACCCAAGAATCCCATACCCAGCCAGTATTTCATTCATCCATCCTGGTAAAAAGCTTTTTTTTTAAAATTTTTTATGCATTAAAAAAATTGAACAACCACATGCTCTATTCGAGAAAAATCATTCTAACTACTCAGCCATGAAAAAAAGAATGAAATAATGCCATTTGCAGCAAGATGAATGGACCTGGAGATTATACTGAGTGAAGTAAGTCAGACAGAGACAGACAAATATCATATGATATCACTTACATGTGGAATCTAAAAAGAAGAGGGACTTCCCTGGTGGTCCAGTGGCTAACACTCCATGCTTCCACTGCAGGGGGTACTAAGATCTGGCATGCCGCGTGGTGCGGCCAAAAATAAATAAATAAATAATAAAAAAAATTAAAAATGGTATAAATGAACTTATTTACAAAACAGAAACAGGCTCACAGACATAGAAAACAAACTTATGGTTACCAAAGGGGAAAGGGGGTGGGGGAGGAATAAATTAGGAATTTGGGACTAGCAGATACAAACTACTATATATAAAATAGATAAACAACAAGGATAAACAATAAATAGATAAACAACAAGGATAGATAAACAATAAATAGATAAACAGCACAGGGAACTATACTCAATATCTTGTAATAACCTATGAGGGCAAAGAATCTGAAAAAGAAGGGGTGTGTGTGTGTGTGTGTGTGTGTGTATACATATCTGAACCACTTTGCTGTACACCCGAAACGTTGTAGCTCAACTATACTTCAATTAAAAAAAAAATCATTCTAACCAAACAACAAATGAACAAAAACAGAGGCTTCACATACTAAAGTTTAAATTAAATGGAAAATAATTGGATTTCTAAAAATATGTAGTTTAATCTAAACCAATCATAAACAAATGTCTTGGAATATGTAATGTATTAGATAAGGATTCTTAAAATGAAAGAGGTTGCTGCAAAGGCAATTTTAATAATAATTTAGAACTAAACTATTTCAGAAAAACCTAGACGTTGGATGTGGTGAGCATGGAGGTAGAGTGAAAAAAGAGCATTTGAAATTTCTCAGAGCAGGAAGGGGAAGAGAAATGAAAATAGCCTAACTATCATCTTATCGGGGAAGGGGAGTCAGCGAAAAATAGACTGCCTTGGTGAGAAAAATAGTTGAGGGGTCTTGTTTTCAAGTAATGGTAACAAAATAGGTAATTGATTAAGAACACTAGAGAATAACAAGTTGCCATTAAAAGAACGGAAAGGTACAATGGAATGTCCAAATTAACGAGGGCCAAAAATAGAATGGAGAGCAACTTAATAAAACTGGAAAGGAAAGAAAAGAAATAGTAAAAAGAAGAACTATCAGGGCTTCGCTGGTGGTGCAGTGGTTGAGAGTCCGCCTGCCGATGCAGGGGACACGGGCTCGTGCCCCGGTCCGGGACGATCCCACATGCCGCGGAGCGGCTGGGCCCGTGAGCCATGGCTGCTGAGCCTGCGCGTCCGGAGCCTGTGCTCCGCAACGGGAGAGGCCACAACAGTGAGAGGCCGGCGTACCGCAAAATAAATAAATAAATGAAAAGAAAAAAAGAACTATCAAAGTCAAATGTTATAGCATAAATGCAACACAGAAGGAATAAAACCAAGTATACCAGTCGTTTCAGTAAATGCAAACGGACTTAATTCTATGAGAAGACTGAAAATGTCAAAATGAGTTTAAAAAAAGAAACCAAACCCAGCTATAAGATAAGTTATAAGAAAAAGAGAGAGATAGCAAGGCCAATGCCATAAAAAACAGAAATGGCAACATTATGATCAGGAAAGGAGGAACTGAAGATGAAAGAATCTACGAGAGACTGAAGAGGGACACTGGAACAACAGAAGGCACAGTTTAAGAAGCAAGTGTCAAAAACTTGTATGTTCCAAGCAACATAGCCGCTAAATACATAAAGAAGAAAGCCTAGGATCGAGTATCAAAAGATACCCACATTTACAGGTTGGGAAAAGAGTAAGCTGGGGACTTCCCTGGCGGTCCAGTGGGTAAGACTCCACGCTTCCACTGCAAGGGGCATGGGTTCGATCCCTGGTCAGGGAACTAAGATCCCACATGCTGCATGGTGCAGCCAAAAAAAATTTTAAATAAATAAAATGAATAAGCTGGAATGGGAGGCTGAGAAGGAGTGACCAAGAAAGGAGAGGAAGAGCAGGAAGGTGGGTGATGTAATTTCTTGAGGTCTCAACCTGCATACAGGTAAAGGCAACCCCAGCCACAGCGGTCAGACAGCCGCTCCACCCAGCACCAGCTCCAGGGTCAGAGAAGACAGAACCTGGAGGACAACATTCCCTTCCCTGCAGGCAGCCTGAAAGAGACACAGGCCTTTTCACACAACCCTCCATCCTCCCACATCTGCAATTTGTAGCAGATTGTAACAGATGCACAGTGCAGAATTAGGTTCTTTTATCTAAATGGGAGTTCTGTAGGCTCGGGGTGTTGTTAAGAAAGGAGCAGCTGCCCAATGTATGGATGACATTGTGGAACACAGCAGTGGTGGAAATAAAAAGAGGGTGCCCGTTATTTCCCATTAAAAGATCCATTTAACTTCCTGAGACTTAAAAAGTCAGTCCATGTTAAGACAATGTACTGTTTCTGACCCACTAAAAATCCCCTTTTCTCTTCTGTTGACTAACCAGGAGTCTATATTTACTGTCAAGTTTTAGCAATAGTTTTAGGGAATTTTTTCCTAATATCTATAGGAAATACAACTGTTTAATGTTGGCAAATACAGGTCCCATTTCTGTGCCATAAGCTGTGCAGAGCTTTCATTTCTCAGTGATGAGAATTTGTGGCAACCGATAAATTTTCAAAACACTCTCATTATGCATATTGACCGCCCTTCTCAACACACCTACACAGACTCTCTTTTTTTCTGGAACAGGCAGTAAATTATGAAAGAAAAATAACACACTGCACAAAATACAGATACGATCAGGATGCCACTTGCCTGGGATTTCTACCTCTTCCTAGCCTTCAGGGTGATGTTGGCATTTTCAATGTGTAGGGAATTGGGGCAGGAGGATAAAATGTAGCTGGCCTGATTTGAACAGGGAAAGGGAAGTGAAAGAGCAGCTGATGTCCCAAACACTTCTTCCCCTGGTCGGGGGATTGGGGAGCTACTATTAAAGGGTATAAACTTGTAACTAGTAGATAAATAAGTCCTGGAGATCTAACGCATAGCAGAGTGATTACAGACAACAGTACTGTATTATATACTTCAAAGTTCCTAAGAGACTAGATCTTAAACGTTCTCACCACAAAAAAGAAATCTAATTATATGACGTGATAGAGGTGTGAGCTAACTCTACGGTAATTATATTGCAATATATAAGTGCGTCAAATCAATGTGTGGTACACCTTAAACTTAAACATGTTATATGTCAATTATAACTCAAATTTTAAAATAAATGTTTAAAAAACTTCCACTGAGTAGAACATTTGAAAATAGCTAACAGCATCCGCTCAGGAATTTACCTTAGAAAGAAACAGACACAACCAAAATCCAGAGCCACGCTACCCAAAGTGTGGTCCCCTGGACAGCAGCATTGGCATGCCAGGGGAGCCTGTTAGAAATGCAGTCTCTGGACCCTATCCCAGACCTACTGAATCAGAATCTGCATTTTGTCAAGATCCCCCAAAAGTTTGCAAAGTGCTGCTATGGAAAAATTTCCCGTCGAGCTAATAGAGAATAGAGACCCAGGCTTGTTGAAGTGGGATGCAGCCTGGGCCTTTGTATTTTTACCAAGCTGCTCAGGGGACTCTGTTACCAGCCGAAGTCTGAGCGTCACTGCACGAGAGCCGTGCTATTCGACACAGTAGCCGTTAGCCACCTGTGGCTGTTTACATCTACGTTTAGATTTAATTGAACACAATTAAAAATTCACTCACACTAACCACATATCAGTGCTCAAGAGCTACGTGTGGCTAGTGGCTACTCTACTGGACAGTGCATGTATAACACTTGCATCATTGTAGAAAGTTCTGTAGGGCAGCATTGGGTTCATTAGTTCTCAATCTTGGCTATATGTTAGAATCACTGGCCACAGTTTTGTTGTTGTCCTTAGTTTGTTTTAACACAGAATGCTTATTTTAGGCCTCCTCCTATAGGCACTTGATCTTCATAGAAACTTGACTTACTGTTTTCTAGTAAGGACACCATTAGTAAAACTAAGCTCTTGATCTCAATAAAACCTCACATATTTATACTCAGATAATCAAGTGCAATATTGTCATTCTGAAACAAAGCAGGAAGCTCGTGGGGCCCTCCCAGGGACAAAAGCCTTTCCCCGTCCCCCATTTCCTGTTTGTAGGGCAAAGGCTTCACCCCCTAGACCTTCCTTGAGTTCCAAAGGGCAGATTCAAACAGTTACTAATTAGGGAAATGAAGGAATGCAGAAACAAAGGAGGAGCAGTCAAGAAACAGCAGTGCAGTAATTAAAGCAGGGTCCTGGTTCCCCCTCAAGGGATATACATAGCAATATATCTCTGAGTTCTTCTGCAGGAACTAAGGCCCCCACCCAGGTGGAGGATGGTAACTTCAGGCTGAGCACAAGCACGTGGACCCCAGACTGGATGGAACCAGAAGGCTGACGACTGAGATTCCTGGAACACCACCCTGTTATCTCACCACCAACAATCAGAGGAAGGTCATATACCTGCATATCTCCCCCCAAATTTTGCATATAAAAACTCTTCCCTGAACCGGCAACCTACTGTATAGCACAGGGGACTCTGCTCAATACTCTGTAATAACCTAAATGGGAAAATGATTTGAAAAAGAATAGATGCATGTATGCGTATAACTGAATCACTTTGCTGTATGCCTGAAACTAACACATTGTTAATCAATTATACTCCAATATAAGATAAAAAATTTTTTAAGACTGAAATATAGGTTAAAATACAAAAAACAATAAAAACTCTTCCCTGAAACCAACGGGGAAATCGGGCCTTTTGAGCATGAGCCACCCGTTCTCCTTGTTTGGTCCTGCAATAAACCTTTCTCTGCTCCGAACTCCAGCATTTTGGTTTGTTTGGCCTCGCTGTGCATCAGGCACACGAACTTGGGCAGGACAACAATTTAAGTTTGCTGGACTCCAAGCTATGGTGCCAGGCTCTACATAGGTCATTTCATAGATATGATACTTTCTTCATTTCCCTTGTTATTAGTTGAAAAGATCACATGAAAACACTAAGAAAAACTTGAAAAGATTTCACACAACCATCACACTATTTCTCACTATTTCTCCGACACAGTCATCTTTGTTCAGAGCCACTACTCTCTAGTCCTTGCACATTTGCATATAGAATCTGATTTTACACAGGCCACCCCAGCCTGGCTGTCCAATAGGTTTACAACAATTACAAAACTGAATCTCAGTTAGATCAGCCCCCACCCCCAACCTTCAGAATATACAGAAATATTGTCAAGTGCCTGCCTTCCTGCTCCTTGGGGGGGGGGGGGGTTCTGCTTTGTCCCACATATATCTTTTGCACAAACATAATGTGGTTCTTCAGCCTCTGCTCCTACAAGGACAGTGGTGCCCCAGGGACCCAGGTTGTTTTAGGGATGTCCTCTGCTGCTTGTGACTCCTAGACATGCCTCCATTTCACACTCTAAGAATCTCCACAAGTCACCCAACTGGGTTACATTCATAGAGTAGCTCTTTATGGAGATTTGCATGATGGGGGCACTTTTATTTGCTGTTTCTCCTCGTCCCAGCCCAAGCCCCTGGAAGATCTACTTGACATTTGACTACATGGAAACATCTTCCCTCTGATCAACCATTCCCTAACCAAGTGTGTGCATTCGGACTCTCCCTCCTTTGGGGTTAATAAGAAGCGGCCCTTATTCTCAGTGGGGTTCAGTCCTAGAGGTAGGAGAGAGCTGGTGGTCCCACACAGCTAGTCACTGTCCTTACCGGGGCTGGACTGGGGTGAGGCAAGTGAAGTGTTCTCTCTCAGAGTTGGGCAAGGGCAGGATTGAACATTAACTTAAAATTTTGATACTGAAAAAAAATTTTTTGATACTGTGTCCCATCATGGATTTTTTTCTGATTTTTTAAAATATTGCATTAAAATATTTTTATCTTGATTATCGAAGTTTTTTTGTTGGTTTCTTTGTTTGGTACTCTGTTAAATTTCATGCAGGTGCCTTGCTGACTTCACCCTACTCCCAAGCCCTGATCCTTTCTATCAGGTTCCTCTATCCCTCATTCAGATAGAGCCTTGATGGGCCGACCGCTCGTGCCATCAAGCCACACCTGTAAATCCCTCCCGGTACCCAGCTTAGGCCCTGAGCTACACAGTGACGATTGCCACCTAGTTGTAATCACATTGTTCACTATATTATATTTAATTTTCATAAACAATTGTTTCATAAACAATTTTCCTTGTTTCTAGGTTGCCTCAGTTGCCTCTTTTAACAGCCGCAAGATAGTCCACTAGTCTGATGCACTATACTTAACTATTCTCCAAATACTGGATAATCAGCTTCCTTCCTCCCTCCCTCCCTCCCTTCCTCCCTTTCCTTCCTTCCCTTACGCTGCGCCACGCAGCTTGTGGGATCTTAGTTCCCTGACCAGGAACTGAACCCAGCCCCTCAGCAGTGAAAGCGCTGAGTCCTAACCACTGGACCACCAAGGAATTCCCTTAGTTCCCATTTCTCATTCATTAATGAGCCCGTAGATCTACAAAGGAACTGAGTGTGTCTCTGAGTCAGTTCGCACTGTGGGAGACGTTTTCCCTTTAAGGTATCAACTAGATGGAGGCACAATGGAGACCCTGCTATCACTGCCACATCTTCAGAAAACATCTCCCACAGTACGAACTGACTCAGAGACACACTATATAGGGAGCTGTTAACACGGTATTTCACACGTATACAAAAGAAGTCACTAACAGATCGGTTCCAGCTAACAAAGGCAAAGACAGGAGAAAGAGGAGAGAAGAAGAAATGGAAGACATTTGAAAATGGTTGCATTTGTTTTCTTTCCCTTAGCATCTCTTCCAATGCTAATCGGATGGCGGCCAGCAAAGAGGCCAGGGCAGATGTCTACCAACATAAGATCGGCACTAACATACCTGTAGTCAAAACCCAATTAGCGGGGACTTCCCTGGTGGCACAGTGGTTGGGAGTCCACCTGCCAGTGCAGGGGACACGGGTTTGAGCCCTGGCCCGGGAAGATCCCATGTGCCGCGGAGCAACTAAGCCCGTGCGCCGCCAACTACTGAACCTGCACTCCAGAGCCCACGAGCCACAACTACTGAGCCCACGTGCCACAACTACTGAAGCCTGTGCGCCTGGAGCCCGTGCTCCACAACAAGAGAAGCCACTGCGATGATAAGCCCGGGCACCGCAATGGAGAGTAGCCCCCGCTCGCTGCAACCGGAGAGAAAGCCTGCGCGCAGCAACAACCGTAGCAGTACAATAAGTGGGCATCTTCATTTTTCTTTGAGAGGTGGGAAGATTAACAAGGGGCTAGAATTGTCATTGGTAAAGGAGCTACAGTGAGTCCTGTTAGTCAAGGGAGGCGATGGACTGTTAATCGATTATTTTCCCAGTTGAGGAGTGGCCTTGGCTCTCTCTACTTCCAAACGTGGTCAGAGTGACCTTCTCTGGACATTATTTATTTTCCACATGCACTATTTATCTTCGGTTGGGAACATCACAGCCTAGCTGCCAGCAGGGCTGTTTTTCATTTTCACAGTTCCTCCTTTGGCCAAGGGCAGACAAGTGCAGCTCGCAGGATGCTAATCTGTGGAGCCCAGATCCACACAAGTCAGGACACACTGCCCTTGAACAGCTGGATCAGCCATCAAGGGAATAAATCTGGTCTTTCATGGAGGCCCCAGGAGATCCTGGGAGTCTACTCCCATGTGTTTCTGACAGGCTGTTTCTGCTTTCTGTCTGCCAGTGCCCTTTGATACTGCCTGCATTTCAGTTATGCCTTCTCCCTCATCTGTTTTTCTGAACAGAACAGATGCAAATGCTGGGTCTTAGCTTCAGCTACTACCAAGCGCAGATCCCGAGGTGACAGCACGTGTACAGGTAGTTCACTGTGGAAAGTTATCCCTTTTAGCAAGGGTGGCTCATCCACACTGGGCCCAGCTGAGGGTCTATAGAAGATCCACCTGAGATCTTCACATTCATCAGATCTTCATCAGACCCAGAAGAAGCAATTCTTGACCCACCGGTCCATCCTCATAGCCAAGGGTCAGCCCTGAGTCCCTCACCCTTCCAGGTATGTGAATTTGCCAGAATAACTGAGCGGCCCCCATAGGTGTCCCCTGGCTGGCAGACGTGAAACATTTCTTCGATATGTGAGAGATGAATAGACAAGTGAAAAAAATGTTCTGGCATTTTGCCGCTAAGAGTTTTCAGTGATTTCTTTTTCTTCTTCTTTTTTTTTTTTTTTTTGGCTACACCGTGCGGCATGTGGGATCTTAGTTCCCCGATCAGGGATCACGCCCGCGCCCCCTGCATCCCTGCGTTGCAAGTGCGGAGTCTTAACCACTGGACCGCCAGGGAAGTCCCCTTCAGTGATTTCTATGACCACCACGTTAGCAGGATCAAGTTCCAAACTTCTACGAGTCATTAGCCAGAGTTCTGCCTGCCTCTCCCGGGCCACAGAACCTGAACGGTTGTTTCTGTCCTTGTGGGTGAAACCCCTCAGCTCACGCATCTCCCCACAGACCAGACCTCTCTGGGCCCAGTAATGAGAAGACAGACAAAAGAGAGAAGGCAGACGGACTAGCTTTATCCTGCTCCTGTACCATTAAACTGGACACACACCTCCTCAGGACAACGTACCTCTAATTTTAGCAGTGTAACTCTGGACAGTAAAGTTTAAGCCTTCAGCAGGTTAAGAAAGACTTGCCAGAACTGAAAAGGAACCCAAAACGTAATGACTGAGATGGGTAATGTACATAAATAGCTGGACCCGTTTGTCTCTTGTTCAAAATCCTATTCTATTTGCGAGCAATTTTCTTCTACTTCAAACCCTCTCATTATATACCCTTTCATTCAAAATGTTAATTCTCCCTCCTCGTGTAATTTAACCATCCACTAATCATTTCTGGGATGGAAACACATATTCCTAAGTGAAACTCTTTTGAAGAGCTGAACTAAGCAGACAGTGGGTTTGTTTCTCTCGTTTCTTGTCTGATGGTTAATAGAATTGCCAATGAAGAACTTTTTCAGAGTCTTAAACATGATCCATGACAAAGCTTTTGTGCGAACTAAACTTTGGGAGCCCAGAGAGACGTCTGTATCTCAGTAATTAAAGTGAAAAAAAGACAAAAATATTAAAAATATGTTGCCCCAAAATGATATTTACAAAAATGACTTGAGAGTCTGTAAAAACACAGAGCAACTCTCTTCCCAAATAAAAGGAAAAGTACAGAGATACGGATTCTAACCTTGGGTGTTCTGGTTACTAGCTAAGTGACCTTGGGCACATGTCTGCATTTTCCACCAAATTTGTGTGTCCATTTGTAACAAAAATGATAGAAATTGGATAAGAAGTTTCACGTAAAGGAAGAATATCAATGTGATGGGAAAGGGAAGAAGTTAGATACTCTCTCTGGTTCATTTCTCTACCATCACTTCTATCTAGCCTTCCCTGCTGCTCAAGGGACTATCTAATCAGAGTAATTCACCATCTCCTTAGCAGAACAACCCTCTCTAGGGTGTCAGCAGTGAGCAAGGCCAGCTAAGGCTTTCCTGTGTTTGAAGTTGAGAGATAAACGAGCAACTGGCTCCGAATTCTATCTCACTTATAAATTTAAAATGGAATCTGCTTAGGGTCAACAGTTCTTACTAAATCCAACGCCATCCTTTATCGCTCTTGAGAAAAAACGTTAAAGATCTGAGCATTTTGAGACCCTCCACTCCCTCCTGTCCTCACGAAATAAAAAATTTCCCAGGTCATCGAATACACGGTGTGGTAAATCACATGAGGGCCCAGTTTCTCACCCCTCCCCATGTCCACACCCTTTGCCATGTAATTTGGTAGCGCCTTCCTGCTGAAGTACTCAGCCAGGTGCAGAGACTGGATTTGTAGGGCCCAGTGCAAAATGAAAATGTGGGACAGCCTTATTCAAAAAGCAGCAAATGAGTGCTGTTAGAGCTACTAAAATATACAGCTTTTCCTTTCTTCCACAGCCTCTCTCTCGACATGTAATGGTGTGTTTTTTTCTTTTTTTTCTTATGGTATTTTTTATTTGCTATTTATTGTCATTCTAAGTTTAACAATTTTTTAAAATTAGCATAAACTTTGCAATTCACCTTTATATTTTTGAAGAAGTGACACCTGGGGCTGGGACGTCCATGCAAAGTGTACAAGGCAGGGACCCCGTGCAAAGATAAATACGCGATGTCTGCCCTGGGCTGATTCCTCAAGTGTGGAGACATATTCATCTTTGAATCCCCAGTGCTGGGCACGGTCCCGCGTACACAATAAGCAATAAATACATATTTAAGGGAGAAAGTGAGGGAGGAAGAAAATGAACTTGAAAATCTGTTTTGCTTGCGAGAACGTGGAGAAATCGGCACTCTGACACATCGCCAGTGAGAGAGGAAGATGGTGCACCTACTCTGGAAAACAGTCTGGCAGGGCCTCAAAAACTTCAACAGAGAGCTCCCACGTGAGCCGGCAGTCCCCCTCCTAGGTATAGTCCCAAGACAAATAAAAACATACGTTCACACGAAAACTTGTACATCAATGTTCAGAGCAGCATTATTCATAATAACCCCAAAGTGAAAACAACTCAAATGTCCATCAACTGATGACTGGATAAACAAAATGTGGTCCTCTATACAATGGAATATTATCCTTCCATAAAAAAAAGAATGAGGTACTGATTCACGCTACAACAGGGATGACCCTTGAAAATACTGTGCTAAGTAAAAGAAGCCAGTCACAAAGGACCACATATTGTATGATTTCATTGGTATGAAGTGTTCAGAATAGGCAAGTCTGCAGAGACAGAAAGCAGACTGGCAGAGCGGGGAATGCGGAGTCATTGCTAATTGGAAGAGAGTTCCTCTTTAGGGTAATGACGATGTTTTGGAATTAGATTGCGGTGATAGTTGCGCAACTTTGTGAATATAGTAAAAACCACTGAATTTTATGAATTTCAAGGTATGTGAGTTAAACCTCAATTTAAAAAAAAACAGTTCTGCTTGGGTCCATTTCTTACTAGTGTGTGACCTTTGAAAAGTTATGTAACCTCTAGGAACTTCAGTCTCCCCAACTATAAAGTGGGAAACAATAATACTTCTGTAGAAGTGTTTGTGAGGACCGGGTTGGATATTAAATGTAAAGCAGTGGCACCATGCAGTCTTCAAGCCTCTGCTCTTACCTGCTGCCCTCAGTGTCAGGGAGGGTCTGTGGCAGGATTCAGGGCAAAACTGACCCAATGGGGTCCCTCGCTCACCCTCTACCCGCGGGAAGTAGAATGTAGAACATCTGGCGAGGGAGTGGAGGGATCAGAGTTCTCTCTCTTCTTTCTCTGTAAGTGGATTCTCTCCCCATCTCCCCTTGGGATGGTCAGATGGAGTGGATGAAGTTTCTTCTTGGGAGGGGCTCTGTGCCTTGGAGGGACCAGGTGAGACCCAGGAACAAGGCAGCTAGGTCACTGCCTCCCTGAGCTTGGCTGGCCTCTAGGCTGTAAGGGGCAGAGTAACAGGGCTTCTCGGGGTTTCTGCTTGGTCCAGCCGCCCTCAGCATGTTAGTGTGGAAGAAAGTGTGGAAGAAAGTGTGAACAGTGTACATGATTTCTTACTGGACCCAGATACTCAGCAGGAATACAGTTTCAGGGAGGAGAAGGGAGTCCCAGTGTCTGGCACAGCCAGGGCTAAACAGACCCATGTGGCGCTCCAGGCAGCAAAAGAATGCTCTTGGGGCTTCCCTGGTGGCGCAGTGGTTAAGAATCCGCCTGCCAATGCATGGGACACGGGTTCGAGCCCTGGTCCAGGAAGATCCCACATGCTGCGGAGCAACTAAGCCCGTGCACCACAACTACTGAGCTTGCGCTCTAGAGCCCGCGAGCCACAACTACTGAGCCCACGTGCCACAACTACTGAAGCCTGCACACCTAGAGCCCGTGCTCCACCACAAGAGAAGCCACCGCAATGAGAAGCCCGCGCACCACCACGAAGAGTAGCCCCTGCTCGCCGCAACTAGAGAAAGCCCGCGCGCAGCAACGAAGACCCAACGCAGCCAAAAATAAATAATTAATTAATTAAAAAAAAAGAATGCTCTTGAACAGTATTTGCTCAAAATTATTTTGCGGATGGTAGTGATAAGGAGTGTTTTCGTATTTCCACCAGAGGGCGCTGTGTGCCTCCTTGATGGCCACTCCAATGTCCTATAATTAAGTGGAGTTCTATAATTAAATAAGTACCATATGAACAATTTATTAAAGTTTTAACACCATGAAAGTGACTTCTAAGTCTACACTTGGAATCCTAAACTTTCCTCCAAACACTGGTCCTACGTTTTTAGTTTTATGTTTCCTATTTCCGCCTGGACGTTCTGCTGACCCACGGAACTCACTATGCCCCAAACTGAGTTCATCATCTTTCTCCCCAGCTGACTTCTTACCTCTTTGTGGGCCTAGGACAGCCAATTCCATTCTGCAGAACTTGAACTGAAAAAGGGACCCCAGCTGAAACCCAGTCACACTCTGCTTGCCAAACCAGGCCCTCAGGAGAAAGCAGCATCTTTCTCTACTGTGCACAAAGGCGCCAAAGTGGCCCACAGCGGTCCAGGGCACCACGCTCATCTCACGTACTCAACTTCGTCATTTGCACTAGGTGCTTTTCACTACTCCATGTCCGCCACCATCCCTGAATGTCAAAATCATATCTTTTTTCCTGAAGACCCATCACAAATGTTGCCACTGCCATAAAACCTCTGAACTGCTTCCTCTCCTGCACTCCCACCAACTTTTTTTTTTGCTGTACGCGGGCCTCTCACCGTTGTGGCCTCTCCCGTCGCGGAGCACAGGCTCCGGACGCGCAGGCTCAGCGGCCACGGCTCACGGGCCCAGCCGCTCCGCGGCATGTGGGATCCTCCCCGACCGGCGCACGAACCCGTGTCCCCTGCATCGGCAGGTCGACTCTCAACCACTGCGCCACCAGGGAAGCCCCCCACCAACTTTTCACTCGACTCTTCTCCAGCTAAATTTTCAAAAGCATCTTATTATACTCACTGTGGCATTTACCCCTTTCTGCCTGGTACTCAGCTATTTTTTTGTGGTAAGAAACATAACATTACATTTACCATCCTAATCATTTTAAGTGTACAGTTCGGAAGTGTTAAGTATATTCACATTGTTGTGCAACAGATCTCTAGAATTTTTTTATCTTGCAAAACTGAATCTTTATGGGGATTAAATTAAAAAGGATACATGCACCTCAGTGTTCACAGCAGCACTGTTTACAAGAGCCAGGACATGGAAGCAAGTTAAGTGTCCATTGACAGAGGAATGGAGAAAGAAGATGTGGTATATATACACAATGGAATACTACTCAGACATAAAAAAGAATGAAATAACGCCATCTGCACCAACATGGATGGACCTCGAAATTATCATACTAAGTGAAGTCAGTCAGACAGAGAAAGACAAATACCATGTGATATCACTTATATGTGGGACCTAAAATAGGATACAAATGAACTTACTTACAGAATAGAAACAGACTCACAGGCATAGAAAACAAACTTATGGTTACTAAAGGGGAAAGTAGGGGAGGAGAAAAAAAAAAGATAAACAACAAAATCCTACCGTATAGCATAGAGAACTATATTCAATATCCCATAATAAACCATAACGGGAAAGAATATGAAGAATATATATGTGTGTGTATAAATGAATCACTTTGCTGCACACCAGAAACTAACACAACATTGTAAATAAACTACACTTCAATTTTAAAAAAACTAAAAAAAATTAAAACTGAACCTTTATATGCATTAAACACCAATTCCTCCAGTCCTTGGTAATCACATTTCTACCTTCTGTTTCTATGATGTTGACTACTTTAGATACTTCATATACGTGGAATCATACAATATTTGTCCACTTGTGGCTGGCTTCTTTTGCTTAGTACAACGTCCTCGAGGTGTATCCATGTTAGAGCAAGTGACAGGACTTCCTTCTTCTTTAAGGCTGCATAATACATGTGTGTGTATACACACACACACACACACACACATATATATGTATATATACACCACATTTTCTTTATCCTTTTATCTGTTAGCAAACACTGGGGTGGATTATTTCCACCTCTTTGCTACTGTGAATAATGCTATGATGAACATGGGTGTGCAACTATCTCTGCAAGATCCTGCTTTGAATCCTTTTGGATATGTACCAAAAAGTGGGGTTGCTGGGTCACATGGTAGTTTTTATTTTTATTTTTTTCAGGATCCTTCTTACTATTTTCCATAACAGCTGCACCATTTTACATTCCCATCAACAGTGCACAAAGGTTCCAACTCTCTGCATCCTCATCGATACATGTTCTTTTCTGTTCTTTTGATAACGGTGCTTTGCTATTTTAGTACATGTTGCTGTATTAGTTTCCTATGCCTTCTGTGACAAATAACCACAAACTGAGTGGCTTAAAACGACAGAAACTTATTCTCTCATAGTTCTGGAGGTCAGAAATCCAAAATCAAGGTATCGGCAGGACTGGTTCCCTCTAAAGGCTCTGAGGGAGGAGGCATCCCCTGCCTCTCTTCTAGCCTCTGGTGGCTGCCGACAACCCTTGGCATTCCTTGCCTTGTGGGAGCATGACTGTAATCTCTCTCTACCTCCATCTTCACACGGACATCTTTTCTGCGTCTTTTCCTTCTCTGTCTCTTTTAAGGACACTGTCATTGAAAAAGGGCCCACCCGATGGGGTCAGGGAACACAATTCAAACCACTACAGCTGTCACTACTAGACTAAGCTCCTTGAGATCAGGATCTATGTCTTGTTCATATTTGTTTACGCCCAAGTGCCTAGTACAGAGCCTTAAACATAGAAAGGGCTCAGGAATTCCCTGGCGTTCCAGTGGTTAGGACTCGGCACTTTCACTGCTGGGACCCAGGTTCAATCCCTGGTTGGGGAACTAAGATCCCACAAGCCGCACGGTGCAGCAAACAACCAACCAAACAAACAAACATAGAAAGTGCTCTTTATGCCTAGTGAGTTAATAGGTGGATGGACTGACGGTTGGTCAGATGATGGATAGTGTCTAACCTGTTGGATGGACACCTGATGCAGTCAGAATTGGGAAGTGTGCATTAGGGATTCACATCCCCCATAGAAACTTCATAATTGCTCCAGGTAGGACTTTAAAATACAGTGCACAGAACTCAGTGAAAAACCACTCATGGCTTCACAGCCACGTAGCTTACATAAAAAACTTCTCCCAGTCCTTGCAAATAGATCCCAGATGAAGGCTGTCTGGCCTTGGGAGATTAAGGTAAACTTGGCTGAGACACTAAGTTGCACAATGAGAGTCCCTCCCCACAGTTTCTGCAGATTCTCAGCTCTCTACTTCATGGTCCTGATTTGTTGTTCCTGTGTGTGTTCTTGATTCCTTTCCTTGTCAAAGGTCAGACCCTTTACCAGATGTTGCACAAGACTCCCAACTCGCCTCCCACCACAAGCATTTCATAAGTTTAGAACTTTACAAAGACTCGGGGGGTACACAGTACATTCCCCCAGCCTTCAGCCATTGCCTCACTCCACTTTCTCCGCAGTTCACTTTTCCCTTTCCTCTCCCTCTCTGGTTCAAAACACAAATTCCTTTCCTTGTCTTATCCCAGGCCATTCTATAGTTCTGTTTACACTTCTGGCCCTTTTGCCATCTCAGCCTCTACTGTAAACAGGCTTATGTTTAAAATTTAAGGGAGGTAGGCAGGCAAGAGAAGAGAAAAGAAAAGGAGAAACAGAGGGGGAGGAGAGTGAGAAGAAAGAAAGGAAGGAAGGAAGGAAGGAAGGAAGGAAGGAAGGAAGGAAGGAAGGAAGAAAGAAAGGAAGGAAGGAAGGAAGGAAGGAAGGAAGGAAGGAAGGAAGGAAGGAAGGAAGGAAGGAAGAAAGAGAGAGAGAGAAAGGAAGGAAGGAAGGAAGAAAGAAAGAAGGAAGAAAGAGAGGGAGGAGGGAGGAAAGAAGGGAAAGAGAGAAAGAGAGAAAGAGAAAGCAAGAAAGAAAGGAAAGAGAGAGAAAGGAAGGAAGGAAGGAAGGAAGAAAGAAAGAAAGAAGGAAGAAAGAGAGGGAAGAGGGAGGAAAGAAAGAAAGAGAGAAAGGAAGAAAGAAAGAAAGAAAGGAAGGAAGAGTGCTTCCCTGGTGGCAGAGCAGTTGAGAGTCCGCCTGCCGATGCAGAGGACACAGGTTCGTGCCCTGGTCCGGGAAGATCCCACATGCCGCGGAGCAGCTGGGCCCATGAGCCATGGCCGCTGAGCCTGCGCGTCCGGAGCCTGTGCTCCGCAACGGGAGAGGCCATGAGAGTG
This sequence comes from Phocoena sinus, assembly GCF_008692025.1. Classification (NCBI taxonomy): domain Eukaryota; kingdom Metazoa; phylum Chordata; class Mammalia; order Artiodactyla; family Phocoenidae; genus Phocoena; species Phocoena sinus. Next base: position 20,758,544 of record NC_045784.1, on the reverse strand, counting down.
AAAGGCCCGCGTACCGCAAAAAAAAAAAAAAAAAAGGAAGGAAGGAAGAAGGGGAAGGAAGAAAGAAAGGAGGGAGGGAAGGGAAGGAGGGAGGAAAGAAGGAAAGGAAGAAAGAAAGGGGAAAAAGAAAAGAAAAAGGAAGAAAGAACTGCGACCTTCTAAGAGTTCTCATACCAACTATTAAAATAATATTATTTTCTCTTCTTGTATTTTATAAATATTAATAATAACTTAATGTGGGAAGTTCTCTGAGTAGGGAGAGAAACTGAACCATATCCTCTCGTCCATTAGCTGTAGACTTCCCCCAAATCCTGGCCTTCTTACCAGAGTGAAGCAATCCTCTTCTCAAGTTTACATTTAATTATAATTGCAACCGTCATGATGATTAAGCCTCTCCCTTTGTCATTGTCTTTTCTTGGCATCATTTCTTTGGCTCAGCTTGGATGCTATAGACCTCAGATGAATCACAGAGAATCTGTGTTCTTAACTGTGGCGAAACCATAGGCAGCATTTTGTTTATTCCCAGAATCAGTTCCAAAACAGCTGTTTAATGTTCAGCCTTGGTTTTTGTCATCTTACCTCAGGGAATTGTAACAGCAGCATCTTCTGTTTTTAATTCCCCTGAAGAAAAAGGAAAAAAAAAAAAAAAAAAGAACTCCCTGAGTCGGTGTGCTGTGTGTAGGTGCTAGTTAATGACTTATTTCCTCTCATTTCCTTAATCAGGAAATTTCATAGTTTGGCAGCAGCAGTGTTCCCATGAACGTGGCTCTGACCTGAACCAAGCTGTGTGAAATACTCGACCATGAAAACAGCTTGCCCTGCAAGCCTCTGACTGTTCCAAACTGAGGCCGACCAGAAGCTTCCATTTGACACAGTGGTGAGGAAAGCTCGTCAATTTTTCATGGGTAGCGATGGTTCCATCTCTAATAGAATCAATCAGCTGAAAAGTAATACATTAAGTCGTCCATCAGCTGGTACTTTGGACACAAACTGACTGGTGGGTTTTACTTCAGGGACATTTCCTTCTGAAAACAGGCCACTGAATGATGGATACACAATATCTTGTGGTATGAAAAAGCACTCAGGAAAATCAAGACGAACTGTGCCTTATCTGGGTGCAAGATACTGCTTAGTTTAGAATCACTGCTTACCAAAATGGTCGCTTTTAAATGTCATCAGCCATGTTTAAATTGCTTTTTACTAATGGTTCTTCACCCTGTTGCTGAGGACAGCTTTCCAAAAAAATACTGGTAACTGACCCTACCCCCAAAGACTGTAATTCATTGATCTCGAGTGAAACCTAGGCACTGGTGTTTTTAAAGCGCTCTCTAGGGTGTGGAGAAAAGGGAACCCTCCTACACTGTTGGTGGGAACGTAAATTGGTGCAGGCACTATGGAGAACAGTATGGAGGTTTCTGAGAACAGTAAAAACAGAGTTACCATATGATCCAGTAATCCCACTCCTGGGCATATACCCGAAGAAAACCATAATCTGAAAAGATACGTGCACCCCAATGTTCACTGCAGCACTATTTACAATAGCCAGGACATGGAAGCAACCTAAGTGTCCATCGACAGAGGAATGGATAAAGAAGATGTGGTACATATATACAATGGAATACTACTCAGCCATAAAAAAGAATGAAATAATGCCATTTGCAGCAACATGTGTGGACCTAGAGACTATCAAACTAAGTGAAGTAAGTCAGACAGAGAAAGACAAATATCATATGATATCACTCATATGTGGAATCTGATTTTTTAAAATGATACAAATGAATTTATTCACAAAACAGAAACAGACTTACAGACTTGGAAAACAAACTTATGGTTGTCAAGGGGGAGAGGTGGTGGGGAGGGATAAATCCGGAGCTTGGGATGAACACACACACACTACCATATATAAGGCAGATAACCAACAAGGACCTACTGTATAGCACAGGGAACTCTACTCAATATTCTGTGATAACCTAAATAAGAAAAGAATCTAAAACAGAATGAATATATGTATATGTGTAACTGAATCACTTTGCTGTACACCTGAAACTAACACAACATTGCAAATCAACTATACTCCAATAAAAGCAAAATCTAAATAAATAAATAGAGTGCTCTCCAGGAGATGCTAACATGCAGCCGATTGGAGCCACTGCTTTCTGCAAATCACAACTGCAAACAACCTTTGAAACCTGTATGTTGTGTAACTGTGATTGCACACTTTGCAATAAGTCAGCTTGGTATGTAATGACCTGTCTTTGAAGTAGAATTTGTTCGCCTTCAATCAGAGATAAATTAGCCTGTGACAAGTAATCTTTGGCAAACCTCACACTCACTTCTGTTCTTTCTCTCTCTCTCTCTCTCCCCTTTTCAGCCTAATTTTCATTCCACACCATCTTTCAGAGACCAAACACCTCTGAGGCCAGCTCAGATCACCAAAAGGTGAGCCCTACAAGGAAACTCTTAATATCCCAATACGCCAAACTGGTCTTTGTCCAGTATCTTCCATTTCAGGAAGTGGCCCCCAAACCCACCCTTCTATTAAGACAATAATTTGGACTCAACCTTGATCCTTTCCTTTCCCTCAGCCTTCACATCTAATCCCTTGCACCCCGTCACATTCAATCACCTCAACCTCCAAACGTAACTCACATTCACCCACTTCTCACCACCTCCCGGGGCCACCTGCCTGCTCCAACTATTAACACCTCCCACCCTGACTGCAAATGCCTCCCGCCTCCTTCTGCTTTCACCCCATTCAAGCCGCTCTGAGCCCAGCAGCCAGAAAAATCTTTCATGTGGCGATGTATACGCTACTTTCCTGCTGAAAGCCTTTCAGTAGTCGCTCATTTCAAGTAGAGGAAAATCCAAACTCCTCACCTTGGCCTCCAGGATCTGGCGGCTGTGCTGTGTCTCACCCAGACTTGTGCCCCTCCCCCAACCCCCTTTCCCTCCCCCTCCCCCCTCCCCCCAACTCCCTCAGCAGGATCCACTCACACTGGTTTCTGCCTACTCCTGGAGCAAAACAGGTGCTGCCTTTGGTGACTTGCCTGGCTGGCTCCCTTACCCTGCTTGTCTCCTTTTGAGCGTCCCTCTTCAAAAAGGCCCTCCTTGACGATTTCAACTCTGTCACAGCGCTCTATTTCTTTCCTTTCTGGTAAGTATTTAATTTACCTGTTTTCTGTCTCCCCCCATTGGAATTGAAGCTTCATGGGAAAAGAACTTTCTCTTATTCACAGCTGTGTCCCCAGCACCTAACAGTACACCTGGCACGTAGTAGGATCACATCAACTCTCTGTGGAATCAATGAATGAATAACTGGGAAGAGAAGCAGGAGGAATAACTGGATAACCTGAGGCCGCGCACCTCTGCGTGATGAAGGGATGACTGCAGCTTCTGAGAAAAGGAAAGTCAGCTTTTACTTAACGTGCCCACTATGGCCGTTAGCAGTCGTTGACACATTTATCACCCAAGACATTCTGGTAACGTGCATCAAGGAGGGCTCTGGTTACAAGCACAGAAACCAACCAAAGCCGACTGAACCAAAACAAGAATCCACTATAAGGCTGCTGGCCTGCCTCATGGAACCTAAGTGGAGATTAGAAAGGGACTAATATCAACGAACTCAAATTCTTTTTTTTTTTTTTTTTTGCGGTACGCGGGCCTCTCACTGTTGTGGCCTCTCCCGTCGCGGAGCACAGGCTCCGGACGCGCAGGCTCAGCGGCCACGGCTCACGGGCCCAGCCGCTCCACGGCATGTGGGATCTTCCCGGACCGGGGCACGAACCCGTGTCCCCTGCATCGGCAGGCGGACTCTCAACCACTGCGCCACCAGGGAAGCCCAACCACTTATTTTTTTATTCAAATATATTGATGGATCTGTTTTTATAGACTCAAGCATCAGTGTTAGAAGATGATGCTTCATAAGGGACAGAGAAACAGGCTGCTTCATCATTTGAACTTGCACTATTAGCAGTAAAGTAAGGTTGATCATATAACAAAAGAATCTCTTGGTGGCTGAGTCACTTGGTTTGAAAAAAAATGACTCAAAGGCAACAACTTAAAATAATCCATCAAACTTTCAACGCTTTATATATACTTATTCTTTTCTTAATCCAATTCTCCTCTTAGAAATCATTTGTCATGCCTTGATGCATAAAATATACTTATTCTTTCCTTGATCTAATTCTCCTCTTTCTACGGCATAAAGTTAATTCTCTTTTTCTCTTCTTTCTCTCCCATACAGGCCTAATTCAATACCTGGAAGCCTCCAGGAACTAAAAAAGTCAGCCCAAAGCCTGGATCCTCAAGAGGTAAACTAGTCATAGGGAGCAAACAGAAGAGACAGCCAGGAGGGGGTGAGGACGAGCGTGTCCCAGCAGCTAACTTGAAATTTCTAGTGGATACATTTTGAGGTGTCTACCTAGCCAAAAACCAGTGATGCCTCATGTCGTCAGGAATTGTCCCTCCAAATTCCCTTACCCTTGCTCCCATTTTTCAACGGGATCCCCTTGGAGGGAGTGTTTGTACATGTCTTCCCGCGTCATTGGCTGCATGCTATTGTCCAAGGTTAAGCACCTTACCTAGGGCAATCAGAATGGCTTTCTCAGGAAATTTGGAGGTTCAGTTCTGTGAGACTTGAGTTCCATCTGGGTTCTAGGACAGCAGAGATGTAAAAGCTCAGAAACTGTGAGTGGCAAGTGTGCAGAAAGTTGACATGCAGAGAAAGAAGAAAGCAATAGTTGTGCAGAGAAAAACAGGGTTGGGGAGTGAAGAGAGAGAGATCGAGCCCCAGCTTTCCTAGAATTTGAGTTCCGGGCTTCCCTGGTGGCGCAGTGGTTGAGAGTCCGCCTGCCGATGCAGGGGACGCGGGTTCGTGCCCCGGTCCTGGAAGATCCCACATGCCGCGGAGCGGCTGGGCCCGTGAGCCGTGGCCGCTGAGCCTGCGCGTCCGGAGCCTGTGCTCCGCGACGGGAGAGGCCACAACAGTGACAGGCCCGCGTACCGCAAAAAAAAAAAAAAAAGACCCTGTGTGCCGCAACTAAGACCCGATGCAGCCAAAATAAATAAATAAAATAAATATTAAAAATTAAAAAAAAATAAGTGGTTGAATTTGGGTGTAGGATTTTAAGTTTTTAAGGAACAATGTCACGCAAGATAGAACAACAGACATACTTAGGTAAAAGGCCTCCTCAAAGGCCATATGGTATACTGGTCAATATTCTAGCTTTGTGGCCTAGTGATTCAAACCCTGGTTTCTGCCTCTTTACTAGCTGTGTGATCATCAACAAAACCTTTAATTTCTCATCATAAGATAGGAGTAGTGATACCATTTGGGTGAGGTTTACTTGAAATAATGGATTGTATCAGTTAGGAATTTTGCTAGACTGCAAACAAGAGAATCCCTGACTAAACAGTAGCTTCCACAAACCAGGGGATTAGTTTTTCTCACTCACCAAGAAACCCAGAGGTAGGTAGTCACTCACTGGCCTTGGTTAAAGGGGCTCAAAGATTTCAGAGCCGAGGTCTTTGCAGTTCCCATGACCTTTCTCTCATGGTCCCAAGATGGCTGCTGCAGCCTCAGCCCTCATGTCCGTATTCCTAATAGCAGAAAGGAGGGAGGGGTGACGATTGACTCAAGACAGCAAAACCTTTCCCAGATGTTGAAGTCAGGGCAGGCTAAGAGCTGTAACAAACAAGCCCCACTCGCCAGCAGGTTAGCACAATACTTTACTTCTCACTCTTGCCAGGCTCAACTGATAGCAAAGGGTAAGGGTTGTGGGGACAGGGTGGGGTGCAAGGGCTTCCAGGCTTAAACTGGGCATGAATATCCCACCAGCAGGCAAGGGAAAAGAGAATATGGGGAATTACGTAGGAAGGTTTATGGAGCAGGTTGAGAATCGAGGGACTATATTTTTATTCACATTTTATTGGCCAGAATTCAGTCAAGTGGGTCCACATAGATGTAAGGGGAGCAAGAAAATACAGTCCCTGAATGGACAGTTCCTCCCAGCAACACCTCTATGTCATGGAAAGGGAGCATGAATCTTTGGGGATACAGCTGTCTCTGTCACATTGGAGATCCATAGCGACTTCTCCAGAAATTTTATCGTGTACAACCATGGCACCTGATCATCCCTGCCTGCAGTAAACGCTGGGAAATGTCATTTTCAGCCGATATCATTGCAACCCTGCGTAGATTAAGTTTCTTTTAGTGAGGAAGAAGATACTGTGTAGGCAGCTAGCAGTGTCTGTCACATGAGAGCACAGTGCCTGGTCCTTAGTAAATACTCAGTAAATGCTAGCCGTTGTCACTGCTGTGATAGCTTTCTTAGGGAAAGATATCCTATTTGACATAGCTGTCTCTCCTGCTGGAAGTTACTTACTCGGCATCCTGGTTAATTGATCGCTGAGCCTGGAATGAGAAGACTTGGGTTTAAATCCTGGTTTGGTCCCTTCCCATCTTCTCTGAGCCTCAGTTTCTTTACCCAAAAACTGGGAAGGGTTCAACCTGCCTCACAAGTTTGTTTTGTGGATTAACTGAGACAATGAGCCCACATGGGCTGAAAGCGTTATTTTATACATATTACATACATAATACTAAAACTGAAAGTCAAGTGGAAGAAACCCACAGGCCCACTGCATTGCTTTCCTAGGGCTGCTGTGACTAATACCACAAACTGTGCGGCCTAAAACACAAGGATACAGTCTCTCCCGGTTCTAGAAGTCTGAAATCGAGGTGTTGGCAGGGCCAGGCTCCCTCTGAAGTCTCCAGGGGAGAACTGTTCCTTGCCTCCTCCAACTTCTGGGGGTGGCTGGCAAGCCTCGGCATTCCCTGGCATTCCTCGGCTACATCACTCCAATCTCTGCCTCTGTCATCACAAGGCCTTCTCCCAGCGTTCTCTGCGTCTCTTCTCCTCTTATAAGGACACCGTTTAAGGGCCCACCTACTCCAACACAACCCCATCTTAACCAATTATACCTGCCACGATCCTATTTCCAAATAAGGTCACATTCTGAGGTACTGGGGGCTAGGACTTCAACATATCTTTTTGGGGGGGAACACAATTCAACTCACAATATTCATCAAATGATGAATGGCTAAATAAAATGTGATATAACCATATTATGGAATATTATTCAGCAACAAAAAGGGATGAACTACTGACACATGCTACAATGTGGATGAACCTCAAAACATTCTGCTAAGTGAAAGAAGCCAGACGTAAAAAGTCACATATTGTATCATTCCATTTAGACGAAGTGTCCAGAATAGGTAAATCTATAGAGACAGAAAGTAGATTAGTGATTGCTTAGAACTGTGAGAGGGGGGACTGGGGAATTACTGCCAATGGGTACGGGGTTCCTTTTCGGGGGGAGGGGGACAACAATGTTCTCAAATTGACCGTGGTGAGAGTTGTGCAAAGAAAATGAGCAAATGCAGCCATCAAAAAGAATGAAATAATGCCATTTGCAGCAACATGGATGGACCTAGAGATTATCATACTAAGTGAAGTAAGTCAGACAAGTACCATATGATATCACTTATATGTGGAATCTAAAATATGACACAAATCAACAAATCTACAAAACAAAAACAGACTGACAGATGCAGGGAACAGACTTGTGGTTGCCAAGGGGGAGGAGGGGGAGGGGAGGGAAGGAATGGGAGTTTGGGATTAGCTGAGGCAAACTATTATATATAGGAGGGATAAACAACAAGGTCCTACTGTATAGCACAGGGAACTATATTCAATATCCTGTGATAAACCATAATGGAAAAGAATATGTGTGTGTGTGTATATATATGTATGTATGTATAACTGAGTCACTTTGCTGTACAGAAGAAATTAACACAACCTTGTAAATCAACTATACTTCAATAAAATTTACAAAAAAAGGAAAATGAGCAAATGAAACTCTGCCATTCTAAATAAGTTTAGGCCTCTGACCTTCAACAAATTACATTTCCAGGGTCCTGAAAGAACCTGTGCATGTCATCCTATAAATGCTGCTAGAAAGCTTAAAGGAATCCTTTGCTGGGAAAGAAGAAAATAAGACTTTCAGGTCCTCCCTCCAGCACCCTCCCTCCAATTCTCCACGGGAGGAGGAGATGTAGCTGACCAAGGGGACTGGGGAGAACTGACAGTCACTGTTGTCAAAGTGCATGCTCTCTGCCCAGCCTCTGGAAGCCCCCTCATTCGGAATGCAATGAGTTCCTCAGTATACAGCCAGGACATCACCCTGTATCTTGGCTTAGCTCAATTTTGAGTCCCCTGTCATCATTGGCCGGAGTAACCCCGCTGTTTTCTCTTCCCTTACCTTAAGCCTAGATTTGCATGTAAGCGTTCTCTTTGCAGGTCAACTCTGGCAAGCCATTCGAGGCCCTGTTGTAAAACTTTCTATGAAATTATCCCTACAGTGTCACAACAGGATACGAAAACTTGGGACATATATTACCACCAGACTGTTATTTAAACTTATATTTTTATTTCTATGTCCCACAGAATCTAAATAGTCCAACTCCACTTCATCCTGCAAAGGAGAGGGGGCAGAAGCTCGTTTTTACAGAGAGGAAAGGCAACTGAGAGCTGCTGTTGTGATCTCGCATACTGCCACACGCCTGGTCCGGGGCTGGGGGCCGTCTGTGATCCAAAGAGGAATAAGACCCAGAATCTGCTCTCGAGAATCTTTGAATCTTGCTGATGACAGTGTGAGTGGTGAGTGAAGCAGGAAGAACTGGTGCACCTAAGACTTGTGACTTCAAATGCCTCCCAAACTCCCCCGTGTTCCCTATGTCCCTCTCTGGGTCTTCAAGGATTTCGCCACTATCTCTCCGTACATTGTTCCAAAGAAAGTTTCTCTGGCTATCTTTTCTTCTTTCTCCATCTTTCAATAATACTTCTTTTTGAGGTGACTCTTTCCTCCCCCCACCTCAGCCCCCGAATCAGCAGCCATTTCTTCTGTTTCCAGCTGCCCCAGGGTTAAATACAAATGTCTGTTACATTAACAGGAAGAAAATAGAACTGAAAGAAAGTTTGCCTAATTTGTAAAATAAAAATGAGTTTCGATCCCAGTAGCTTATGTATTATTCTTGTAAGGACAGGGTTTACATCGATCATCTTTTCCATGGCAGTCAAGTGTGGAACGTGGTGAAGTTAGAAATGTAATTGTGTAGACGTAAAAAATTACATCTCTATAACCATCATTGGGACACTTTTCTCAAGATGCTATTTCGGTGTCCTTCAGAGCAATAACGATATCAATTGAGAATGTAAGAGAAGCAACTTAAATGTTCTGGCTCGTTTACTTCTGGGAAGGCTAATGTGCTCCAGACCAAGACTATTGCTCATGACAGAAGGTACTCGCAGAGAGGCTGGAAACGCTTCAAGACCATTATAATAAAATGCCAGTCGTTCCTGCTGTTCAAATATTCTTCAACTTCTACTTTAAGGCACCAACACATACGAATGTAATTGTGTTATTCTCTCTGATAGCTGGTATCTATCTAAGCCAAATGCTTAGGAATTCTGGACTACTGGGGCTACCAGAAGACAAATGAGGTGGATAAAATGTGTCTTTTTTGTGCTGGCACGTTCAACATTTGAGCCCCGTCACCGTTTGTGTTGAAATGTATTCAAAGATGAAAGTGCCTGAAGTGTCCTTCCTCAGCTGAATTGAAGAAGAGGTTGGGGAAATGCATAAACCACCTCGAGATCTCAACTCAGAAATCTGAGAGAGAGAGAGAGAAAGGATCACACACCTGTGCTCAGAATTATTTCCCACACTAAAATTTCTCTAGAGTTAATGGTCCATTTGTGAATCAGGAAGTTGTCATCTTGATAAAGCTGTCCTCCCCACCCGACCCTCCCACAGCCCGGTAACTCAAAATTCTCTCCCTGATGAGCAAGTGGACCACAGTTTCAAAAAGGCACGTTGGATCAGAAAAGGGCAATTTTAAAAGCCAGTGCTGTGAAAGGTGATGCTTCCCCATCGCACGGGGAAATTATTTCTGTTCAATGCCTGCCTTAGGAGGGGAACACTTAAGGTTCAGGGACCCCATTGGCACATCATGACTTTGCCTGGGACACCGTGCCAGTTCAAACTGTCACAGAGTACGGGGAGGGAAGAAAAGCCTAAATCAGTTTCTATTCTTTAACAGAAAGCAATACTGTAGTTTAAATTAGCAAGGCGCTGCTGAACCACTATTTAAAATGCGTTTGCACTGACATCCCGAGAAAGGTTTTTTTCTTGTTTAATTGCACTGTCAGTGTGGAACGCTTTCACTTAAAACCATTCTGAGGTAGACCTTTTAATAGAAAGTGACAATTTAAATTGCCATGATAGCAACGTAAATGGTGCTTAATTCGTTACTAAACTGATGTCGCAGTTGGCTCCAGACCACTTTGTTAAAGCGGAAGAAAAGGTGTTGGGGGAAGGGAGGAAAGTAACTCAATGGTGAATCATTAATTCCTTTTATATTCACTGTAGTAACATTAGCTGTGATGAAGTTATCTGGCTCCCAATAGATGTAATGTACATTTCTATTGAATTCCACATTATTCCTTTCTAACGTCACCCTGATTAACGTCTATACCAAGGAATTGCTCCAGTCACAGGCACTTTCTTCTCTGAAGTTACTCTGTTTTCTTGTCTTCATTGCAATGGGCCAAAGACAGGAGCTGTGGCTTCCATTTGCTGGTTGCAGTCTGGAAGTGTACGTGCTAGATTTATCTACCGCCGTTCTTTATTCTGCCTTAAATAAGTCGGATTCTCCTGGTAGCCGGTGGAAATGACTCTCACTAGCTTTCAAGAAGGACTGTTCCCAGAGCTGAAGGTGCCATAGTGAGTTGAGGTCAAGGCTGCTTGAGTGGTGCCATTAGTCAAACTTGATTGGTTTAGGGGCCCAGTGGGTGCGGGCAGCATAAAATCTCAGGCAGTACTAGATCTGTGAACCTGGAGAGGCGCTCGTAAGTGGGTTACAGTTGAGTTTGGAGCATTGGGGACAGTGAGAGGGAATGGTGACGGGGGTTGGGAGGGATGGACGAGGAACCGAGAAGCCTGTGGGATTGAGGGCCACGCAGAGTCACCTTCACAGTCTCCTGTTCAGTTGTCTCGGTCCTGAAACATACCCCCTTAGAAGTAAATTAATCATTCGCTTTACTGAAAACCAGAAAACGGAGGCCCAGAGAGGTGGTTGACTTCCCCAGGTCACACTGATAGCTCTTGGCCGGTCTACAGAATCCCTGTCTCTGATTCCCAGGCCAAAACAGTCTTTTTAATTTTTTTACAAATCTTCTTCCTTTTGCAAAACAATGGATACTGCAATGCTGTGTGTTTCTGAAAGCCAGTCTCCTGGCAAACTCAACTTTCTGGAACACAACTGTCCCTGGCAGTGGCAAAAGAGGCCCCAGAGCCACTGAAATTGTTGTCACCACGTTTCATGCACTATGAAAGGACCTGAGAGATCACCGAAGAGACCGTTCATTTATTCTTTCACTCATTTAACAAAGATATATTGAGCTAAAGGCTTATTAATGCTTTTGTAGACAAAATTCTGACAAATTTTGTTATCCAGTTTCACAGAAAACAGCAGAATGCGAGCTGGAAGAGGACTGCAGAAGGCAGAGATACGGATCGAGAAGTGTGAGATATTTCCTCGCAACCTGACAACAAAAGGAAACAACATCTACTGTTGAAGAGCAAAGACTCCAAGCCGTGAAGCAGACAGCAAGTGAGTTCTCACACTGTTTGTGAACACGGAGCTGGGCAGAGTATGTGTTAGAAAGCTCTTCATTTAAAGGGTTAAAATGTACGCCATATGATGAAAACGTACGTCCACACAAAAACTTGTACGTGAATCCTCATAGCAGCACCATTCAGAACAGCCTGGAGGTGGACACAGGTCAATGTCCATCACCAGGTGAATGTGATCTATCCATACAATGGAATATTATTTGGCCATAAAAAGGAAGGAAGCAATGAGGCATGCCACAATGTGGATGAACCCGCAAAATATTATGCTAAGTTAAAAAAAACAAAACAAAACAGCCACAGAGGACTATATGTTGTATGATTCCATTTACATGAAATATCCAGACTAGGCCAATCTACTGAGACAGAAATATTAGTTGCTTGGGGCTGGGAAGGACAGTGGGGGGGGTGGGTGATAACTAAAGGACACAGGGTTCCTTTTTTTTTTTTAATTTATTTAATTTATTTTTGGCTGCGTTGGGTCTTCGTTGCTGCACGCCGGCTTTCTCTAGTTGCGGCGAGCGGGGGCTACTCTTCGTTGCGGTGCGCGGGCTTCTCATCGCGGTGGCTTCTCTTGTTGCGGAGCAGGGGCTCTAGGCACCCGGCTTCAGTAGTTGTGGCTTGCAGGCTCAGTAGTTGTGGCTCGTGGGCTCTAGAGCGCAGGCTCAGTAGCTGTGGCGCACAGGCTTAGTTGCTCCACGGCATGTGGGATCTTCCCAGACCAGGGCTCGAACCCGTGTCCCCTGCATTGGCAGGCAGATTCTCAGCCACTGCGCCACCAGGGAAGTCCCTGGGGTTTCTTTTTGAGGTGATTCAAATGTTCTAAAATTGACTGTAGTGATGGCTGCACATATCTGTGAATATACTAAAAAAACACTGAATTGTGTACACTTTGAATGGGTGAATTGTATGCTGTGTGAATTATATCTCAATAAAGCTGTCATTTTTTTAAGTGTACGATACGCAAATGCTTAAAGCCTACGCTTTAACCCTGTGGAAAACAGATTTTCCCTTTGGAGACAAATTTTGAAATGTCACTGGTCTTGAAGAAGAGGTAACAAATGAGGTTAATTCACACCAGGTTCTTAGTGGGTCTGCTTTTGTTACAGTAAGAAAGGCTGCCGCAAAATCTGTGGGAGAGCACAGAATGTCAGAGGAAATAGCAAGGGAGGGAGGAGAGAGAAGAGTTGTGAAAAAAATTTATACATATACTTCTATATTATATATAATATTGTGTGTGTGTGTGTGTGTGTCTCACAATGTCCTATAAGAGGATAAGCCTGGGCTTTGGACTCAGTCATCTAGTTCCCTTAGCCACCTTCAGGAAGATAATTCTCAAAACAGGAAGGGGGAGGCTGAGTCTTGTTGGAGGAAGCTAACTGCCGGTGTCCAGAAAAGGGGGTAATCAGCCTCTTGCGTTTAAGGGTCAAAGGAGTGAAACTGTCTGGTGGCGTGGGGCTGGGGGAGTGCAGAAGACAATGTGAAGGTGTTGAGAGAGGGTATGGCCCCTCCACTGTCTCTGGGGACACAGGAGGAGCCCTCTGGCACCATGGCGATCCTCAGGACCGGAAAGAGAGCAAGAATTTTGAGTTGCACTAAACACGAACACCTGGGCCAGCCCGGGTCCAGCACGTCTAGGGCATCCGAGCACTGGAGAGGACCCACTTGTGTGGCTGGTGGGATGGGACACTAAGAACTATGACCAATGGAAGCCTAGGCCCGGAGCTGAGCACACCCGGTTGAGCCAGTCACCAAGGGAGTGCAGCACGCTGGCCTCGGGGGTAGGGGCAGCACAGGCCAGCAGCCAAGGAAGACTGGCGTTCCCTGTGATGCGAGGTGGCAGTGAGTCCCACCACGGTAAGGCCAGCCCCAGGCAACAGGCAGCTGGGATCTTCCGTTTGGACTGTGTGAGGCGCAGTGTTCTCAGACCGCCTGGAGGGCCGTGGAGGAGCCTGAGAGGTTGATGTTGGACTTCCGGCCCACCTGGCACATGTGGTCCTGAACCTCTCTTAACTGAATTTGGAAAAACAAAAGAGATGGGGCACGCTTATACCCTGAAGTTTGTGGAGAAGTTCATGCTGTTTACAGTGAGAATAGTAAGCCCTAGAAGCCGTACGGAACTTTGAATTTATGATGTTTTTCACAAGCATCATCCCGTATGGCCCTCACAAAAGTCCTGCGAGAAGGTAGGTGGTTGACGTTATTCTCTCCATTTATCAGATGAAGAAACTGAGACTTAGTGAATCCAAATGAACTGCCCAGTATCACTTAATTAATAAGTGCTGAAGCTCTGACGTCAGTTATTCTGACCCTTAGTTCGGTGGGCCTCCTATAATACTGTGATGCTTTTCGAAAAAAAAGAATACATAGGCCACCCAAAACTTCGGAATTTTCCTGGCTCTGGCCTGAAAGGAATGATCATGGTCCAGAGCTGTATTCTGAAATAACTTCAGTTTGACCCCAGCTGCTTTTCTTGCTTTAGTCTAGGACACTGGCTCAAAGAAAACCTCTCTCCACGCAGCCGGCCTCTTCAGCTGCCCCAGACTAAGACTGGCCCGGGCCCACCCAGATCATATGCACCCTGACCCACTCCTGCCACCTCTACCTGCCACACCAATCGCTTCTGAACTCACCATGTCACAGAGAAGTGGATGCTACACTTTGTTGGGCTGTCTCCAATATTACTGCTGCCTTGCACTGTTAATTATCTGGGGCGTTGTGTAGATTCTGTCTTTCCAACTAGAGAGGAAGCTCCTTGAGGTCAGGGGCCTCGTTTCACTCGCTTTTGATTCTCAGCGGTGTGTAGTGCATAGAAGGGGCTAGTAAACTGCTTTAAATGAATGCTTATTCCTTCTTCTCAGACACATAGTGGGCACTCAGAAAATATTTGTTAATTCCCTAGATGGCAAATTTACTATTCTCTAGTCAACTCCCATGCAAAAAAAAAAAAAAAAAAAAATCAAGATCCTCACCATCTCTGCCCACCCTGACCCTCACAGACCTATTTCCTCAGGCAGTGACACACTGATGACACTTCGCCCTGTAAAGTCACGGGTAAGAGCAGGGGCCCGGGGCTGCCTTGATTCAGTCCTCTACGTCAGTATTGGCTGTGTGACCTCAGGCAAGCTCCTAGCCTCTTGCTTCCTGCCTGTGAATTGGGGCTGATGAGGATGAAACCAGTTCTTATCACTTAAGGTTGTTATGGGGATTAAGTGAGTTAACACGTGCTCAGGACCGTTCCTGGAACATGGGTGCATGATGGTTAAGTGCAGCCTGTTAAGATTACAAGTTTAGGGTTACTCCTGCCCTGCCCATACCAGGTAACCAGTCCACTGGCACCATGGGCGTTCCTCACTCCCCTCAGTTGAACTTGAATAGATAAAAAGCAGATTCTAAAATCGCCCCCCAAGAGGAGGAAATACGTATTTAGCAACTGTTTTTTCTGCCAACATTCCCCTCCATCTTCAGGATGGGCCTTTAGAGTCACAACAGGTCATGTCATGCTTCACCCAACGGCAGCAAATCCTCTCAGCCCAGCAACGGAATTGGGAATTTTCTCATGCCCCCAGATTCTCAAAAGTTCTGTAGGCTTCGGTGCGGGTCACTTCAGGGGACCGCTTCACTATCAGCCATTCACTCATCCAATCAATCCATCATTTATACACTGATTTATTCACTTATTCATTCGTTTGTTTAACAAATACTTATTTAGCACCAGCTATGTGGTAGACATAACCCCAAATGGATACATTTCCTAATAGTTTACACCCTAGTCATTTACAGATAATAGACGAATGAAATATGTAGTAGTTTTAGATAGTGATATATGCTAAGAAGAAAAAATAAAGCAGGGAAGGCGGGATGAACTGTTAGGGGATGGATATTAAAATTCTAGATAAGCTGGCCAAGGACCCAAAATCTGTATTAGTCGAGGTTCTTCAGAGAAAGAACCGACAGGATGGAGAGAGAAAGAATGAGAGAGAAAGAGAGTGTAAGGAATTTGACTCACATGATTATGGGGGCTGGCAAGTCTGAAATGTGCAGGGCAGGCCAGCAGGCTGGAGACGCAGGGAAGAGTTAATGTTGCAGTCTTGAGTCAGATTGCTTCCCGGGAAACTCAGTCTTTTTCACTTAAGGCCTTAATTGGTTAAATGAGGCCCACCTTGTTGGAGGAGGTCATGGAGAGAACGTGACCACCGGCTGAGCCACAGAGCTGGACCTGGGCAGTCAGAGTCTCCTCACCCCGTTCCTTGTCCTTGGAGTGTGCCTTCTGCCCACCGTTCTAATACTAGGAGCTGGTTTCAAGGCTGCAGCCTCTATGTCGACTTTTTTTTTTTTTTTTTTTTGCGGTACGCGGGCCTCTCACTGTTGTGGCCTCTCCTATTGTGGAGCACAGGCTCCGGACGCGCAGGCTCAGCGGCCATGGCTCAACGGCCACGCTCCGCGGCATGTGGGATCTTCCCAGACCGGGGCACGAACCCGTGTCCCCTGCATCGGCAGGCGGACTCTCAACCACTGCGCCACCAGGGAAGCCCTCTATGTCGACTTTTAAGATTCTGGTAGGCAGGTGCAGAGATCTGCTCATCTGGTGGCACCCAAGGCAAGCCTCGTGGATAAGTTCCCTTGCTCGTTAAACCTGCCACCTACTAATCTGGAGGGGCTGCCTCTTTCTTCAGTGTACAGGGGCTAGTTTGTGAACCAACACACCCACATTATGGGGGGTAACCTGCTTTGTTCAAAGTCTACTGAGAAGGGGGTTTGGGGGAAATTTTTTCAGAATGTGTGTGTGTGTGTGTGTGTGTGTGTGTGTGTGGGAGAGAGAGAGAGAGAGAGAGACATGCAAATAAATATCCAGGAAAGAGAAATCCAGGTAGAGTGAGAAGCAAGTTCAAAGGCCTTGAAGTGAAGTACGGCAGGCACGCTGCTGGAGTGAACAAGGGGAGGAGTAATGGAGAAGAGATCAGAATTCCAGGGGGCAGACCATGTAGGGCCCTAGTAGGTCTTCCTAAGGACTTGGGTGTTATTCTGAATAACATGCAGGGAGGGTTTCAACAAAGCAATGACCTGATCTGACTTGGGTTTTCACGATTACTGGCTGCTGTGTTGAGAATGCAGGTGGGCAAGGACGGAAGCTAGGAGGCCAGTTGCGAGGCTATTTCAATAATCCAGGTGAGAGATGCTGGGGGCTGGGATCAGCATGGTAGCAGTTAGAGGCAGGGACAAAGGTCAAGGAGAAGCAGCTGAATTCTGGATATAGTTTGAAGACGGAGCCAAGAAGATTTGCTGACAGACTGGATGTGGGTTGTGAGAAAAAGAAAGGAATCAAGGATGACGCTGAGGTTTTGGGCTATGAACTAGCAGAGCTGCCTCTGGGGCGGTGAAGTTTGCAGGATTATCTTGGAGTAAGGTCAGTGTATATCAAAGACTCTATTTGGGAGAGATAATGGGGGTGCCTAACACATATTGAAGTGGAGATATCATGTGGGTAGTTGGATATACAGGTCTGGAGTTTGGGAGTGAGGTCCAGGCTGGAGCTAGAAATTGGAGAGTTATCAGCATATAGATGGCATTTAAGGCCCTAAGACATTAAATGGGATCACTCAGAAAGTGAGAGTGGATACAAAAGAGGTCCAAGGATTGGATTGCTAGGCACTTCAGCACTTGGAAGTTGGGAAGATAAAGAGAAACCAGCAAACAGAATGAGAAAGAGTGATCAAAAAGACGAGACAATAAGTGTCCATCGACAGATGAATGGATAAAGATGTAGTATATATATACAATGGAATACTATTCAGCCATACAAAAGAACGAAATAACGCCATTTGCAGCAACATGGACGGACCTAGAGATTATCATACTAAGTGAAGTTAAGTCAGACAGAGAAAGACAAGTACCACATCATTTATATGTGGAATCTAAAATATGACACAAATGAACTTCTTTACAAAACAGAAATAGGCTCACAGATATAGAAAACAAACTTCTGGTTACCAAAGTGGGGGAGGGATAAATTAGGAGTTTGGGATTAGCAGGTACACTCTACTATGTATAAAATAGATAAACAACAAGGACCTACGATATAGCACAGGAGACTATATTCAATATCTTGTAATAAGCTATAATAAAAAAGAATCTGAAAAAGAATATATGTTACATATATAAAACCGAATCACTGCGCTGTACACCAGAAACTAACATAACATTGTAAATCAACTATACTTCAATAAAAAGTTGTTTGAAAAAAAAAAAAAGAAGATAAAGGGGTGAGTGGGGTATTGTGGGAGCCGAGGAAGAAAGGGTTTCGAGAAAGTGACCATATTGTCAAGTGCTGCTGCCAGGACTGAGAAGTGACCATTGGACTCACCCGAGTGGGGGTCATCTGTGACTAGGGCAGTTTTGGTAGAGAGATGGGGACACAACCTGACTGGGTGGGCTCATGGGAGAAAAGTAGCAGAGAAATCGGAGACAGTGAACAGAAGCAACTCCATTATTTAATACAGAAGAAATAACAGTACATGTGTATGCTGGTGAGAACAGTCCAGTAAATAGGGATAAATTGGGTGATGCAGTAGAGAGAGGAGGACGGCAGCAGCCATGACCTTGAGAGGGAATGGAATCTAGTGCACAGGTGGAGGGACTGCTGTTGGCCGGGAGCATCAACAAGTCATCTATCTTACCGAGGAGGAAGCAGAGTAAATGGGGCCAGACGCAGGGGGCTGGGTAGCTATGGTGCTGGGAACTCGTGGAAGTTCTAATTCTTTCCATGTTCTTAGTGAAGTAGGAAGCAAGGTCAAGCTCAGCTGAGAGAGTGAAACTAGGGGGAGGAGAGGTTGAAAATTTGAGGAGTTCTTCAAAACTACAGTGCTGAATTTTGCTTATGAGTTGGGGGACAAGTTCTTTATTCGGTAGTTAGAGCACAAGACACACAAAGCCTGCAATGAGCTAACCCAAAGCTTAGGTTCTTGGTAAGATTAGTGTTCTCAGAAGTCGGGGAAGAGGAGGGTGCAAAAGATCCCGAGATGCCTGCTGCAGGACAGGAGGTACCCCATCCTGTTCACCGGGTAGCAACTGAGGCTACTAGTAATTTGCTGCGTTGGCTGGTGTTGGACCCCAGTGTGAGGTCTGTCGTTGCCTCCAGAAAGCAAGAGACGAAGAGCCCTCCCTCCACCTTGCCCATTTGCTCCCTTCAAATGGAAGATGGGATGGAGAGGGTCAAGCAGGGCCCCCCCCACACCTCTGAGTGGCCACCCTACTCCTCTGTTGACATGGGGTGACCGTGGCAGTGAGGTGAGCCAGGGGACTGCTATGAGGAAAGAGGGAAGAAGCCCGTTCTAACTGTTCTACACTCCAAAGAGCTCCACGTGAAGGCAGCGTTTGTCAACCATGGTCCCCAGACCAGCAGCATCAGTTTCACCTGGGAAACTGTTAGAAATCAAATTCTTAGGCCACGTCTGAGACCTCTACATCAGAGCCTGCGAGGGAAGGGGCCAGCAAGCTGTGTTTTAACCAGGTCATTCTCATGCCAACGGAAGTTTGAGAAACGCTGCTTACAGGCAGCCTGGAAAAGTTTCTATCTGCTCTTATCCAGTAGTGCCACCTATTGGGCAAGCTCTTCAGATGCTGAGAGCTTAATACAAACACTGGGGAATTTCCTTTTATTTTTCTGTACTTAACTTTACAAACCCAAAACAAAAGGCAACCTTCTTAGGACCCTTCACATTATGCAAACACTAATTTTACATGGCTGTAACGAATATATCGAGACGCCTATATCTTGGTTTTTCCATAAAACATTTTGTACCCACTTTCTACGTATTAGTCCAATAGAACTTATAAAGTCATTATTATTGTAAAATTCCATTATAACAAAACTACATAGTCACGGTGACTACATTTTTCAAAGTAAACTGGACACAGGGTCTGACAGAGTATAAACAAACAGATGGAGACAACGTGGACTAATATTTGGAATTAATACCATCCCAGGAAATCAAAGAAGTTTGTTATCATATCACAAATTAGTCCATTGTTCCATGGTTTTAGATGCTTGAGCCATTTCCAGTTTTCAGTAGTTATAAATAATAAAGCCGTAAGTACCTTTGTACAATAAACTGGGGTTTTTAAAGTTATTTCTTTGGGATTAAAAGAAATCTCTAAAGTAAAATTTCCAGCCCAAATGTCTGATAATATCACAGCATTATTTAAAGTTAACAAAAAAACTAGAAATAGTCCAAATGTGTTAACAAAAGAATCGGTAACTTATGGTAGAGTCATCACGTACTATTCTACAGCCATCATCAATCATGTTTACAACAAGCTTAAAACAACAAATTATCAGGGGATTTTGTCAAGGTTGTGGCTTCCCAGCATCTTTGGAACACCTTTCCTGTGTTGGTCCTGCCTCCATTGTAGAAGCCAGAAAACTGGCTTCGTCAGCTTCTCTTGCAGACAGATTTACACGTGACCTAGGATTCTTCCATCAGACATACCAAGGTAAGACTTTGATTCAAAAGTGAACAACATGAAGAAGCAGGAAACATATGGAATCCACTTTCTGGTGAGGGTGGCACTGTCTTCCAGCATTCAGAGGTCCTGGTATCCGGTCCTCAGCATCATGGATGCAAACTCTGGGTCCATGTCCAGGGGTCTTCACCTGGTGGTGTGGTTTGACCATTACTGCTGGCTGAATAACCTTTAAGCCCATCTCTCTGGCCCTGTCAGAGATCTGTGAACTATCTAAGTTTCTTTAGTAAATTCCCTTTCTGCTTGTGTGCTTGTTCCAGTCCTTTTGCAGTAGAACAAAACATCTTAAAACTTAGTGGATTCCATGGCTTAAAGTAGGGTTTCTCAACCTCAGCACAGTTGACATTTGGGCCACATAATTCTTTGGGAAGGGGCCTGTCCTGTGTCCTGTAGGATGTTTAGCAGCATCTGGTCTCTACCCACTAGATGCCAGGAACAGCCCCCGCCCCTAGTTGTGACAACCAAAAATAATGTCTCCAGACATTGCCAAATGTCCCTTGGGGGCAAAACCTTCCCCAGTTGAGAACAGCAATCAAATACTGGAGAATATCTTGACTGGGAGGTTCTGGCTTGGGGTGTCTCATGCGGTTGCAGCCAAATGGTGGTTAGAGCTGGGGGCTGGCTGGGGATCTTTCTCATGTAGTCTCAGGACCTCTCCACATGGTCTCTTTGTATGGACTAGTTTGGGCTTCTTCACAACATGGTGACCTCAGGTTAGTTGAACTGCTTATGTGGAAGCTCAGGGCTCCAAGAGGGTGTCCCAAAAGAACCGGGCACAGGCACACCTAGAGATACTCGGGGTTCCGTTCCAGACCACCACAATAAAGCAAAGATCACAATAAAGCAAAGAGCACAATAAAGCGAGTCACACAAATTTTTTGATTTCCCAGGGCACATGGAAGTTAGGTTTACACTATAGTGTAGTCTATTAAGTGCGCAATACCATTATGTCTAAAAAACAATGTGCATACCTTAATTTAAAAATACTTTAGGGGGCTTCCCTGGTGGCTCAGTGGTTGAGGGTCCGCCTGCCGATGCAGGGGACACGGGTTCGTGCCCCGGTCCGGGAAGATCCCACATGCCGTGGAAAGGCTGGGCCCGTGGGCCATGGCCGCTGAGCCTGCGCATCTGGAGCCTGTGCTCCGCAACGCGAGAGGCCACAACAGTGAGAGGCCCGAGTACCACCAGAAAAAAAAAACAAAAAAACACTTTAAGGCTTCCCTGATAGCGCAGTGGTTAAGAATCCGCCTGCCAATGCAGGAGACATGGGTTTGAGCCCTGGTCCAGGAAGATCCCACATGCCGCAGAGCAACTAAGCCCGTGCGCCACAACTACTGAGCCCGCGTGCCACAACTACTGAGCCCACGTGCCACAACTACTGAAGCCTGTGCGCCTAGAGCCCGTGCTCCACAACGAGAAGCCACCACAATGAGAAGCCCGTGCACTGCAACAAAGAGTAGCCCCCGCTCGCCGCAACTAGAGAAAGCCTGCGCGCAGCAATGAAGACCCAACGCAGCCAATAAATTAAGTAATTAATTTTTAAAAATACTTTATTGATAAAAAATGCTAACCATCATCTGACCATGCGGAGTTGCCACAAACCTTCCATTTGTTAAAAAAAAATTATTTTCCGAAGTGCAATAAAAAGAGGTACACCCGTAATGCCTTTATGAACTACCCTCAGAAGTTACATGTTACCATTTCCACCATAGTCACAGGATTCAAGAGGAGAGTACATGGACTCTGCCTCTGATGGGAAGAGTGTCACGGTGCCATTGTAAGATCACGTGGGATGGGAGTTGTGGAAACTTTGGAAAATCTTATCTGTCACAGTGCTCGACATCATTACTCACCAGAGAAATGCAAATTAGAAGCACAATGAGACACCACAGCACACCCACCAGGATGGCTAAAAAGAAAAAGACTCACAATGCCAGGTACTGGGAAGGTTGTGGGGGAACCAGAACTCTCATACGTTGCCGATGGGCATGTAAACTGGCACAACGAACTCTGAAAACAACTGCTTGCATTGACTAAAGCTAAACGTATGCCCAGTCTATGACCCAATAATCTCTTTCCTGGGTTTGTAACCCAAAGGAAATAAATGCATGTGTTCACCAAAGACACAAAGGAGAATATTCATAGAAGCTTTATTCAGCAGAATTAGAAACGGGAGAAAGACCAAATGTCTAGCAATAGGAGGATGGATAAATAAGTTGTGATCTCTTCATTCAACAGAACGTTACAATGCAATGTAAAAGGACTAACAACTTTATATACAACAATATATGAATATGAATTTCATAGGCATTATGCTCAGTGACGGAGGTCAGACGTGTACACATGGTGTAATTCCATTTCTGTAATATTCAAAGACAGGAAAAACTAATCAGTGGTAATGGAAACAGGAAATGGCTACCTCTGGTGGGAGGATGGTATGAATACTCACTGGGAAGAGACACAAAGAACTTATGGAAGGCCGGGGATAATCTATATTTTGGTCTGGGTGGTGGTTATACAAGTGTATACCTATGTAAAAATTAATCAAGGTATAGAGTATATTAGTGCCCTTTAATAATTTATTTCAGTTCCCAACAAAAAAGTAGAAATAAAAGCCCTTTTCTGTTTAAAGTAGCTCTTGGATTCTGTCAGTTACAACTAAGACCCTCCTCACCTAAGAAGGATGGTGGCCCTCACCACTGGAAGGCCAGGGTCGCGCTACAGCCACCATGCTCCTGTGTGGCCAGCCCCTCTGCAAATTAGGCCCACTGCAAAACTATCTCCACTCAGGACGCACCCAGGAGAATTTTCCTATAGGACAGAATGCCACAACCAAGCATGGTAACCCTAAAATATTAAAAGCTGACGCACCAAAAACTGTAGCTGTTGATCATACCAGTGAAGAGCTGCTTGCACACAGCTGAAGGATAAATTAGGAAGCTGAAAGGTCACATTGAGAAATTTTCCCAGAACACAGCACAAAGAGATAAAGGGATGAAAAGAATGAAGAGGACTGTAAAGACAGATGGACGAGACATTCAGTAGCTAACAAGAGTTCTCTAAAAGTTATTTCCAAAAGGAGATAATCGAAGCAACATCCAAAAGATAAAAGTCAAGAAATTCCCAAGATTGAACCCAAACACAAGTCAGATTGAGACATACCTCTGAGTGCAATCAGTAATAACGATAAAAAGCACATCTAGGGCTTCCCTGGTGGTGCGATGGTTGGGAGTCCGCCTGCCGACGCAGCGGACACAGGTTTGTGCCCCGGTCCGGGAAGATCCCACACGCCGCGGAGCGGCTGGGCCCGTGAGCCATGGCCGCTGAGCCTGCGCGTCCGGAGCCTGTGCTTCGCAGCGCGAGAGCCTACAGCGGTGAGAGGCCCGCGTATCGCAAAAAAAAAAAAAAGCACATCTAGATACTGTAGCAAATTTTCAGAACTAGAAGGATGAAGAGTTCCCTAAAAGCTACCAGAACAAAAAGATCTGAAAAAAATGAGAATGCGGTCGATGTGAGATTTCCTGTCAGCAAAACAGATGCAAAAATATTGTTAATCGCTGAAGTCAAGAGATAAATACATGGGAGTTGACTACATTATTCCCTCGACTTTTCTGTAAAATTACTTTTTATGATAAAAATGTTTCTTCTCTGTTTTTCTTTTCTTTATGGATGCAAGAAGACAATAGAGTAATACCGGCAAAGTGCCGAGGGAAAATATCTTTGAACCTTGAATTCTATATCTATTCATTTTGTCAAAGAATGAAGGCAAAATAAAGACCATTTTCAGATTACAAGGACTCAAAACTGCTGTCATACCAGAAGCTCCAAGAGAACTTCACCAAGGAGAAAAATGAAACTAAAAGAAGTGATGGGGGAATTCCCTGGTGGTCCAGTGGTTAGGACTCTGTGCTTTCACTGCCGAGGGCCCGGGTTCAATCCCTGGTCAGGGAACTAAGATCCCGCAAGCTGCGTGGTGCCGCCAAAAAAAAAAAAAGTGATAGGATACAAGAAGCAGTGGAGAGCAAAGAAATAAGGAAAATATGTGCTCAATTTAAGCTATTATTGCTTATAAAAATTATGTCCCTTAACAGCAAACTGTAACGAAAATTCAAGATATATCAACATGGAATTGGTGGGACAGGAAGAAAGAGGTGAAATTTAGGGAAATAGAAGCTTCTAAGGGTCTCATTTTGTCCAGGTTGGTTATACAGAAACTAACTGACCCTTAGAGGAGCGCTCCTCGAACTTGAATGTGTATATGACTCATCCGGGCATTTTGTTAAAGAGCCATTTCTGATTCAGCAGGTCTCAGGTGGGCCTGAGATTCTGCACTTAAAATACACTCCACAGAAAAGAGAAGCCCCTACACTGTTGGTGGGAATGTAAGTTGGTACAGCCACTGTGGAAAACAGTGTGGAGTTTCCTCAGAAAACTAAAAATAGAACTACAATATCATCTAGCAATCCCACTCCTGCACATATATCCAGACAAAACTATAATTCAAAAAGATACATGCACCCCTATGTTCACAGCGTCACTATTTGCAACAGCCAAGACATGGAAACAACCTAAATGTCCACTGACAGATGAATGGATAAAGAAGATGTGGTACACATATGCAATGGAGTACTACTCAGCCATAAAAAAGAAAGAAAGAATGCCATCTGCAGCAACATGGATGGACCTAGAGATTATCATACTAAGTGAAGTCAGACAGAGAAAGACAAATATAATATGATATCACTTATATGTGGAATCTAAAATATGATACAAATGAACCTAACTATGAAATAGAATCACTGACATAGAGAATAGACTGATGGTGGCCAAGGGGGAGGTGGGTGGGAGAGGGATGGATTGGGGATTTGGGATTAGAAGATGCAAACTGGTATATATAGAATGGATAAATGACAAGGTCCTCCTGTATAGCACAGAGAACTATATTCAATATCCTTTGATAAACTATAATGGAAAAGAATAGGAAAAATAATGTATATATATGTATAACTGAATCACTTTGCTGTACAGCAGTAATTAACACAAAAGTGTAATTGAACTACACTTCAATTTAAAAAAAACAGAAAAATAAAATACACTCCACAGACTCTAAAAAATACAACAACCTAGTGACTATAACATAAAAGAAGCAGACTCACAGATATAGAGAACAAACTAGTGGTTACCAGTGGGGCAGGGGGAGGGGCAATATGGGGTGGGGGAGTGAGAGGTACAAACTATTGGGTATAAAATAGGCTAAAGGATGTATTGTACAACACGGGGAATATAGCCAATATTCTGGAATAACTGTAAATGGAAAGTAACCTTTAAAATTTTATAAAAATAAAATAAAATAGTGAAATGAAATTAAATTAAATTTAAAAACACACTCCACAGAAGGCACTTTGAGCAGCAAGGCTTTAAACTACATCGTGGTTAAAAACTGTGTTGACTCAGGGTGAATGTATGCTAAACTTCCCTCACTCGGTTTCAAAAATGTAAAAATGATAGATACAGTGTTTAAAAAAACACTCAGGGACATGATTTTTTAAATCGTGGACCGGAAGGGAAGAGGAAACCCACAGCAGGAAGGACAAGTTTAACAATGTGGGCCCATAGAGTCCCGGAAGAACCTGACCCAGATAGTAAAGTCTGGAATTTCTTTTTTTGCTTTATTTTATTCTATTTTTAAATTTTCATTTTTCAGTTTTATTGAGATATAATTAACATACAGCACTGTATAAGTTTAAGGTGTACAGCATAATGGCTTGACCTACATAATTGTGAAATGATTACAATAAGTTAACATCCATCAGCTCATATAGATACAAAAAGAGAAGAAAAATGTGTTTTTCCTTGTCATGAGAACTTTAGGACCTACTCTCTTATCAACATTCAAATATACCACACAGCAGTGTTAACTACGGTCATGATGGTGTACATTACCTCCCTGGTACTTATTTATCTTATAACTGTAAGTTGGTACCTTTTGACCACAAGTCTGGAATTTCAAATCCAACCAAGGAGTAAGGAACACCCACACACCCCCATTCCCAGTGGGGACACTGCTCATGGTCCCCCGGCTATATGTGAAGGTGAACAAGGCCCACCTATCCACTGGAAACAAACTGCCCCTGATAGAGCAAGAAAGCAGAGAGACTGCACAGTCAGCCACCAGGTATGCATTTGGTGTGAGCTCCTGCTTTGGAAGCGTGATGGGTCCACAGAGCAAAAGCCCTGAGCCACCGACTTTGGGCCTCAAGACGTTGGGCTGAAGCCCATCATAAAACCACTTTCCAGGGACAGCGAATGGGAGAGAAAAAAGCCTCCATGAAGATGAGCGTTCCAAAAAAACCTACAAAGGCCACAATGAAACCCAACACCCGCAAAAGGAAGCCAACATCTAAGAGGAGTCATATAAAAGAAAGTCGAAATAATAGAACAATTTGGAAAGGATTTTAAAATAAGTGTATTTAAAATCAACAAACAAAAGCATGTGCTACGAATCAAGAACAGATGGGATTCTTGATAAAAAACAACACACAGGCAGTGCGCTGGGCACTCCCGCGGCTCCGTCTCCTGCTACAGCGGTGTTTGGACAGAACAGACCCAGGGGCGCCCCTCGCTCCCGCCTCTGACCACCTCCAACCTGTGTTCCACTCGCAACCTTCGGAACCAGCCGCTCAGCTGTCCTCGGCCACCGGGACCGCCAACACCATATTTTGAGCTTAACTCCGTATTACCGATCCACCACGAGCTCCCAGATTCGTCAGAATGATTCCGCCGAGGTGGAGGCTGCCATCAACGGCCTGGTCAACATGCATCTGCCGGCCTCCCGCACCTACCTCTCTCTGGGCTCCTATTTCCACCACCACGATGCGGCTCTGGAGGGCCTGGGCCACTTTTTCCGCGAAGTGCCCGAGGGGAAGCGTGAGGACGCCCAGCGCCTCTTGAAAATGCAAAAGCAGCGCGGCAGCCGCGCCCTCTTCCAGGACGTGCAGAAGCGTCTCAGAATGAGTGGGGTGAAACCCAGGACGCTGTGGAAGCCGTCGTGCTCGCGGAGGAGAACCTGAACCAGGCCCTTGTGGACCTGCACGCCCTGGGCTCTGCCCGCGCAGACCCCCGCCTCTGTGACTTCCGGGAGAGCCGCCTCCTAGATGAGCAGGTGAAACTCATCCAGAAGGTGGGAACTCATCCCACCTGACCAACCTCCGCAGGCCGGCTGGTCCCCAGCGGGGGCTGGGCGAGTCCCTCGTCGAAAGGCTCGCCCTCCAGCACGAGTAGGAGCTTCCGGAGCCCAGCGGGCTTTGAGGAGCCCCTGTGGTGTCAGGGCTTTGGCCTGAAGTTGCACTCTGCAGCCGCTAGGCAGCTTTTTTTTAATAATAAATTTATTTATTTTATTTATTTATTTTGGCTGCATTGGGTCTTCGTTGCTGCGTGCGGGCTTTCTCTAGTTGCGGCGAGCGGGGGGGGGGGCTACTCTTCGTTGCGGTGGCTTCTCTTGTTGCGGAGCACGGGCTCTAGGCGTGCAGGCTTCAGTAGTTGTGGCATGTGGGCTCAGTAGTTGTGGCACGTGGGCTCTAGAGCGCAGGCTCAGTAGTGTGGCACGTGGGCTTCAGTAGTTGTGGCTTGCGGGCTCTAGAGCGCAGGCTCAGTAGTTGTGGCACACGGGCTTAGTTGCTCCGCCACATGTGGGATCTTCCCAGACTAAGGCTCGAACCCGTGTCCCCTGCATTGGCAGGCGGATTCTTAACCACTGCGCCACCAGGGAAGTCCCACTAGGCAGCTTTTAACCACCCTGGAGCCCTCTCCCAAGCCTTGGACCAAATGGAAACAACAAAGCTTTTTGCAGCAAAAATAAATAAATAAATACATATTAAAAAATAAAAACAACACACAAATAATTTTTAGATGGCATATTAGTCAAGGTCCAGTCAGGAAAAGAAAAATCCCTCAACAGAGGGAACTTTATACAAGGAATTTATGACACAGGTGATGGTGGAACGGAGAAGCCAAGGAGGGATGGTGAGGCATCCCAGAGATTAAAAACACCAGGAAGGGGCTTCCCTGGTGGTGCAGTGGTTGGGAGTCTGCCTGCTGATGCAGGGGACACGGGTCGTGCCCCGGTCCGGGAAGATGCCACATGCCGCGGAGCAGCTGGGCCCGTGAACCATGGCCGCTGAGCCTGCGCGTCCGGAGCCTGTGCTCCGCAACGGAAGAGGCCACAACAGTAAGAGGCCCAAGTACCGCAAACAAACAAACAAACAAACAAAAAAACAGCAGGAAGCTGCTACAGCCCGTATGATTGAAGGGACAACAGAAGGAGGTTGTGTTGGCAGAACCCAGCATTTACAGCCCGCTGATGGGAACTAGAAACACAGCAGGTGCTGCGGCCCTGAAAGGTGAGGCTCTCTGGCGGGAGATGGAGGCAAAGAGGAGACACAGTCACTTCCAGAGACGTTACCCAAAGCCCAGACAGAGGGAGAGAAATACGCAAACTTACATAGAAGGGATCATGGGATATGAAGGTCCTTGCAATACGGAGGGAACAGAGCATCAGGGAACAGGATGGGGAATGAATCTGAGAACAAACCGACGAATGCCCAACATGCTGAGATAAACAAAATAATGGGTGGAAAAAGTGAATTTGTGACTTAGAGGACACCAGAGGCTGCACAGTGATAAAAAGATTTAAAATATGAGGACGTAATTAAGAGCTAAGAGAGTAGGTTGAGAGGCACCAGGACTTATTTAATGAAAGTTCCAGAGAGTAAAACTAGAAAAAATCAGGAAGGGGCAATATTTAAGGAGATAATGTCTGAGAATTTTAGAGAACTGAAGAAAGACAGAGTCCCTAGATTGAAAAAGTTATTTCTAGGAAAGATGGGCTGTATTATTTGTACCAATCAACTAAAAATATGAATAACTAACAACTGAACACATGAATAGATTTTTTAAAATATGGATAACTAACAAACAACTAAACACATGAATAGATTTTTTTAAACCTTAAGAGCATTTAAAAGCTAATGAAAAAGCAAGGAAATACCAGGCCAAAAACCAAGAGAAAGCAGGAGTCTATAGAAAGAAACAGAGTTTCAAAGCCCAGGATCGCTTTTACCCCCCAGGGATTTGCTAATAAGGAACACTTGTGCTTCAGTTTTATCAGCTTAATGGGGAAATTTGGACGCAAAACAGCCCAAGGTAGAGAAAGTAATAGGAGGCCTTTCCTATGTTAAGCTGGGACCCCACTGGCTTGGTGATATTTAGAGCAGGAAAAAAATTCCTTCCCTGTGAAGTTGTGACCATGAACTTAAAGCTTAGGTTCACAGTGCCTGAGTAGTTCTGGGAAATTAGAGCTGTGTACCTGATTTAAAGTGGTTCCAGATTGGGACTACCCCATGAAGAAAAAGCAAATGGAGAACTTTTTTTTGGAGAAAAGCAGCTTCATTCTAGGCTTCAGTGAATCTTCAAAATAAAATTTCAAGTACAGTAATCAGTATAAAGTAAAACTAACCAAACATATAAGAGAACAAGTCACCATGAGTGGGAACCAGTTGAAACAACAGACTGCAGAATCAGACTTACCAAAACTTCAGAGATTAATTGAAAAAAAATGCTTACATTATTTAAAGAAATAAAATACATTATTGAAAATATCTGCAAAAAAACAAAAAACGGGCGCATGAAAAATACAAGATGAGCCTAGAGCATCTTGAAGTGCCAGAAAGTAAGGAAGTGCTCAAAAAAAAGGGGGGGGGGGATGGGAGTATGTCAGCGGAATACAGGAGAACACCTGAATGAGCTACCAATTGTCAAAGCTGGAACAATTTGGGCAAGAGAAACAAAACAAATCATGTAATACTGAACTACAACCTAAAGTTATATTTATAAAATAAATATCCATGAGTCCATACTGATATAAACAACTGAAAAAAAGTTGATGGGGGAGAATAGACAAATCTCCTATACTGAAGAATTACAAATAATTTATGTAGATACTCCCCCTCAAGGAGGTGATGCTTAACTCCTCACCCCTTAAGTGTGGGCTGTGCTTAGTTTTGCTTCTAAAGAGTACTGTATCAAAAGGGGGGAAAGTAACTTTATAGTGGAGAAACCTAGCAAGCACTACGTCAACCAGGTGATCAAGGTCAACATTGCCAGTGAAATTGCAGAAAGATACATTTCCTACAGAGGAGAAACAGACTGACAGTGGACTTTTCAACAAAAATAGCAGAGGCCTAAAGAAAATAGGAAGTTAATTTCTGTGAGCTGAAAGAGAATAACAGCCAACCTAACAAGCTATACTCAGTGAAAGTATCCTTCAAGAATAAATATGAAATGTATTTACAATAGCCAAGACATGGAAGCAGCCTAAATGTCCATCAACAGATGAAGGAATAAAGAAGATGTGGTACCTATATATACAGTGGAATATTACCCAGCCATAAAAAGAATGGAATAATGCCATTTGCAGCAACACGGATGGACCTAGAGATTATCATACTAAGACAAAGACAAATATGATATCACTTATATGTGGAGTCTAAAATATGATACAAATGAGCTTATTTACAAAACAGAAACAAACTCACAGACATAGAAAACAAATTTATAGTTACCAAAGGGGAAAGTGGGGGAGGGATAAATTAGGAGTTTGGGATTAGCAAATACAAACTACTTCGTATAAAATAGATAAACAATAAGGTCCTAGTGTATAACACAGGGAACTATATTCAATATCTTACAAGAAAATATAATGGAAAAGAATATGAAAAAGAATATGTATATGTATAACTGAATCACTTTGCTGTACACCAGAAACTAACACAACATTGTAAATACTCTATACTTCAATAAATAGATAAAAATAAATTAAATAAAAGAAGGCAAAAAAATATTCACTGTACAATACAATAATAATAATGTTTTGAAAGGCTTAAGAGACACAACTACACTGGCATATAGGCCAGGAGGGGGTATAATGGGACATTCTACAGTCCCTGCATGGTCCTGGGAGCAAGCAAAGTTACCATTTAACATTAGGCTTTTACTTATTAAAGATACATGTTTTACCTCTATTACAAGTACCACCCAGCAATTTTACTCCTGGATGTATACCCAAGAGAAATGTGTGAACATGTACACCAAAAACGAAGAACAAGAATCTTCACAGCGTTTTCTTATAATACCCTACATTAGAATATAATCTGCAAAAAAACCTGAATCACTATGCTGTACACTTGAAACTAACACCATATTGTAAATCAACTGTACTTCAATTTTAAAAAAGAGAAGCACTCGGATGGCCTTTAAATTGAAGTCAAAGTTCAATTTCTTAAATATCAGATCCATGGAACGGGAGAGAAGCTTGGATAACACTGGAGAATAGTGGTAGAAGACGTGCTTTTTCAAGTTGAAAATCTATTCTGACTTTTAGAATTCTAAAGTTAAACTTCTCCTCACTGGGATTTCAGTCCAATGACATCTAGAGAAACATGACTTTTTTGGTCTCTAATACAAGATCATGAAAGTATTTTTAAATGGTTCAAAAAGCCCATTTGTTATGAACTAACATTTTAGAAACAACTTTTCAGTGGACTATGTGACAATAAATCAGAAACATACTGATTAAGTTTACCCTGAACTAACAGGCAAAGAGATAGAGAAGATACAGTTTAGACATTTCCAAAGGCAATGCATTTGGCCCAATCTTTGAGTCGCTAAACAAAACAAAGGACATTGATTCTTTTTTTTTGTCTATGATGCTATCACAAGCTATAAAACTAACTCCAACATTGCTTTGTGTATTTTCTTCCTTTTTTAAAAAAAATTTATTTATTTATTATTTTTGGCTTCGTTGGGTCTTTGTTGCTGCCTGTGGGCTTTCTCTAGCTGCGGCGAGCGGGGGCTACTCTTCATTGCGGTTCACGGGCTTCTCATTGCGGTGGCCTCTCCTGCACGTGGGCTTCAGTAGTTGTGGCTCGTGGGCTCAGTAGTTGTGGCTCGTGGGCTCTAGAGCGCAGACTCAGTAGTTGTGGTGCACGGGCTTCGTTGCTCCATGGCATGTGGGATCTTCCTGGACCAGGGCTCGAACCTGTGTCCCCTGCATTGGCAGGCGGATTCTTAACCACTGTGCCACCAGGGAAGTCCTGCTTTGTGTATTTTCATTGGAATTTTTGTCTTTATACAAATTTTGTCTTTTTCGTAATATTAAGATTATTAATTACAGAAACAAAATAAAACTAATCAAGTAATCGTGCTATTACTAAATTTTAAATGTTTTAGTTAGGTGCAGTGTTTGGCAATGAAAGACAATTTGGGAGCTGGATATGATTATTAGAAATTTTTCCCAACTTTGCATTTTTTACAGCTTGGTATTTTTTCTATTTTACTTAAACTATAGATATATTTTCTCTTTTGGGGGGTATAAGCTTACTTTGTCTCTTCCTAGAAATATATGTATCTAGTAAGAACAATAAAAAGAAATCAAAACATATGTATTTAAATGTATTATAAATAAAACACTTGTGACAAAAATCTATCCATTCATTAGGTACAGATAGAAAATTGAAGCTACTGAAGTAAAATTAATGGGAGAAAAAAAAGGGATCCTCACAGCGGCAATATTTGAGACACGTCCAGATGTTGATAGAGAAAGGGTATATAAATTGAAGTATGTTCATGCAATGGAGCAAAACAGAACCAGGGAGTTCCAGAGAGTCTCTGTAACTGGAGTAGGTTGACAACCTTTCCCAGCACAGTCACTGGAATGAATGAATTGATTTGCTTCACTCTGTTGAGGATTAAAGGATTAAAAGTTCCAGAAGACTGAGTCACCCTCACATACTTTGGGCAACATGCTGACACTTTGGCTCTATTGCAGAAATTAGAGGAAGAATCTGGCAGATGGAGCATTCAGGGGCCTCTGTAGCAGGAGTTCTGCCAGATCCTCGATGTATCATTCCACCAAGATTGTACACACCTAGGGAATTGCCCAGAAATAATCATGATTGCTGTTGGGAGGGTTGAATGAATGTTGGGTGGTACCCCCCTCCTCATGAAACAGCCCATCCCTTTGGTCACTATTCACATAACCCATCTTCCCATATATACCCTTCCAAGAATTCTGTTGTTTAAAATAACGTGATTGTTTCCCCTTACAACATAAAATGAACTCACACTTCCCAAAGAAAAACCAAGGTCTCCTCAGTTTCTGCATCCAGCTGCAAGATAAAGATCTTTGGATCAGATCTGTTCGCCTTCTAATTCCAACACAATTCTGGAACCTACGGTCTAAATAGCACAAGTTTATCCATCTTCATTTATATTGAGAGAGAAGTCAGTCAAAGATTTGAGAAATTCTTTAAAATATATAAATACACATATTTGGCAAACTTGAGGATCACCAATAGGCTTTGTTTTTGCCACTAGTTGTGAGGTATCCCTCCTCCATCACACAATCCTAACTGCTCTTGCCTTGCAGGTGTGAGGCGTCCCAAACTTGAATTCCTGAGCATCTTTGCCCTCGTCTGTTTTGCCTGTTTAGGCATCCGGTAGTCTTTAACTTTTACGGAGGGGAGCTTCCTGAGTTCCATTCATCCTCTGCCTTGCCCCCATAGTGCGGCAGCAAACTATTTTGCATTGCTCAGAAGCAATGAATTAAGCCAACATCATAACCCCCTTGTGTTTGCAGTCACACAGCAGTGCTGGGAAGAGACGAGCAGTTTTAGTACCAGATAACCCCCAGGGCTGTCTCGATTAATGTCCTAGCTGAAACCAGTGGCTCTATCTCACCCCAAAGGGAGAGGCTGCACATGATCTCAATTTCTCACAAGCTCTCCCAGTGCTATCAGCAGTGGGCAGCTGATGTTCTCAGAACAGGAATGAAACTCCCCTGGGTAGTTGGCATCCAAGCTCAAATTCACACCCTTCCCCCAACCCCTGCTACACACATACACACACACACACACAAACACACAACTGCTCTCATAGGAACCCTATAAAAATGGAGAAAACCTGCCAATAAGTATATGAAAAGATTTTCAGCCTCATTAATAACTAGGGGAATGCGAACTAAAACAACGTGAAGTTGTTTTTCTCTCACCAGACTGGGAAATATGGCATTCTGGCAAGATTTAGAGCAAACAGGCACATTCATTACTACAGGAAGTGTAAATTAACAGAGCCATTTTGTTGGGCAATTTGGCAATGTCGCTAAGACTAAAGATGTGCATATTATATGACCCAGCTCTTCCCCTCATAGGTGTCTGGCCCAGAAAAACACACTCTGGCATAGACAGGTAGGAAATGTTCACTGCAGCATTGTGTATAACAGTGAAAATCTGGAAACAACTTAAGGTCATCAGTACGAGACAGATAAGTAAAATGTGGTGTTTTCCATTTCATAGCTAAGAATGAACTAGATCCACATATATCAACAGGGATTTCAAAACTGGTTGAGTGGAAAAAAAAAAGCAAGAAGGAGTGAAAAAAGTGAATGATATTGCAAGAGAGTGTTATTTTTTGTAAAAACAAGCGCATGCATGTTTATATAATTTTTTTAAGTTCTAGAAAGATTTCCTCCAAACTCACAATAAAGAGTGGAGAGGTAGGGAGGAGAGGGACCTAGATCAGATTACTGTCAAAGAGGAGTTTATCTGTAACATACTTATTTTCACCAGGAGAATGTGTCCGTGTTTTATTCTCACAACTGAAAATTAATGATAAAAACAACACATGTTACACTGGAAAGTATACTTACCTTAAAATGCTCACCCACCTGGTGTATGATAAAGACCTGTCTTTTGTGACATCCTCTTTGTAGGACTACAGACCGAGTGACCCCAGAAGTTCCAGAAGTACTCCTCTGGAGATGCAAGGTCTAACAGGCTAACCAGCCAGTCACAGGAGCATGTCTTTATGAGGCTTATTAAGCCAATTCTAACAAGAACTTTCTGAAGCTTTTGAAAATCCATCAGAATTACTGAGTCGGTATCGGCCCTTGAATTAGTTATCTACCGCTGCATAACAAATCATCCCCAAACTTAATGGTTCAAAACATTTGTTTTGCCACAGTTTCTGTGGGTCAGGAACCAGGGTCTCTCACAGTGTTGCAATCAAGATGGTGACTGGGGCTGCAGCCTCATCTGAAGGTTCCGTGGAGGAAGGATCTGCTTCTGAGCTCACTCACATGATTGTTGGCAGGATTGTGTTTCTCACAAGCTGTTGGACTAAGGGTCTCAGTTCCACTGAGGGCCTCAGTTTCTCACTGGTTGTTGGCCAGAGGCCGCCCTCAGTTCCTTGCCATGTGGACCTCTCCATAAGGTAGCTCACACGTGGCAGCTGTCTTCATCAGAATGACAAGCAAGAGACACCAGAGAGAGACAGTTTGTGACCAAGCCAGAGGTCACACTCTTTTGTAACTTAATTTGAGAAGGGCTTTCCCAACCCCTTTGTCATATTCTATTCATTAGAGGCAAGTGACTAGTGCAGCGCACACTCAGAGAGAGACAAGCATCATTAGGACTCAGTTCAGAAGCTGCTACACGGCCGCGTGGGAACTCCGTGCTCTGTTTATGCTGTGTAAAAATGGGGCTGCTGGTGGGGAAGGAGGGAGTGCCCAGGAATGGAGGAAATATTA
The DNA here is from genome assembly GCF_008692025.1 of Phocoena sinus. Classification (NCBI taxonomy): domain Eukaryota; kingdom Metazoa; phylum Chordata; class Mammalia; order Artiodactyla; family Phocoenidae; genus Phocoena; species Phocoena sinus. The sequence continues at coordinate 20,722,630 of NC_045784.1, read as the reverse complement.
GTATCCCAAAGAGCCCTGAAAAAGAATTCCTGGTGGTGTTGGGGGGCATATTAGCAACTCCAGTAGATGGCACACTTCCCTGTGAGCTGATACCCATTCCCCTGAGAAAAGCACCTTCTGACACAACCTGTCCTGAGAATAAAGAGATTTAAGTCAATTGAATATTGTTAATAGGGAATTATCACATATACAATATCGATTATTAATTTTCAACAAAAATAGTACAATTCGACAGCTCTAAGTGATTTCTGTGATTTTCTTTTTAAAGTTTTGTTGCAGATTTTGACACATATGGTGGCCAATTATATCATAACGACGTGTAAAGTTTTTGCATGTAAGCCAGGATCTGAGTATCACTAAGAGAGCAGTCATTTTAGGCTAAGAGCACCTCAAGTGAGCATCACGACTGATACATTCAACAACATGTGGTCATTTGTGCCTAACAAGATATTATACTCCCAGAAAAATGGCCACACCAATCATGATGCATCACTTGACTTTTCAATCTTTCTTCATGAAGATTAAAATCTCTGGTTGTTGTAAAAATTAAGGGTCATCTATCAGTGTTTTGCAGCCTATAGTATGTGAATTATCAGTGGATCAGATGGGACATTGCCATGGGGCTGAACAATCTTCTGGGTGGCTAATCTGAAAACTACATGTGCACGTATGGAGTTTTTCTCCTCTCTCTGTCTCTCTCTCTCTCTCATCCTGTTCTCCAAGGGCTTGTACTGAGCAGCGGACAGCAGCAACATGCAGTCTCTCCTTAAAACTGCCCCGGGAAGCCAGCAATCCCCAACAGAGAGAGACACAGCCAAACATCCCCTACTCCACTGAGGCCCTATAACACTCGAAACAAGCTCCATAATCACGGCCAGCATCACAGCCATACAAACAGGATCTCTCAAACGAAAACATGAGCACGCAAAAATCACAGAACATCTGAGGAAAGTCATCGCCATAAAAAACAGGCACCAAGCTCGACCAACACAAGAAATACCAGAGTTGCCTCTGGTATGAATGGAGGAATAGTTGCGTGTGTGTGTGTGTTTTTTTTCATTTCCATTCCACCTTGAGAAGCCTGAAATATCTCAAGGCTGATGTAATAGGAGGAGGCTTTTAAGAAATGTAATTAAAGGACTTCCCTGGTGGTCCAGTGGTTAAGACTCTGCGCTTCCAATACAGGGGGCACGGTTTGATCCCTGGTCAGGGAACTGAGATCCCACATGCCGCATGGCACAGCAAAAAAAAAAGTAATTAAAAGCTGAGAAGGAGCCATGAACTCTTTCAGCATAATTCGGTTCAAAACATACACCAACAGGAAGTTATACTCCACAGAAGCATCTGATTGCTTTGGAACTATTTCTCCTACAGATCACAGCAGCACAATGAACTCTTCCACTGTCCACTTCCACCTTCAGGACCTAAAGTTTTCTTTCCCGCCCCCATTCAAAAGAGGAACTGCGTGACGACCCGTGACAGAGATACTAAAAAGATCAAGGAATATGGGGAAGGGGCGAAGATGTTGGAAATGGTTCAAGGAGGTTGCTCTCTACCAGCAGCAGGACACAGGTGCACGAGATGAGTTGAATGGATGAGGACAACCAGCCAAGTTCTCCTTTACACTCCAGATGTCTTGGATTATGAAGTAAAGAACCAATTCCACGTGTTTGCTTGGCTGAGGGTGTGTGTATACTACATCTTTCACCTCTCCGATCACTTACAAAACTTCACTTTCTCCCAAGGAGAAGACAAAGAGAGGGAAGGGTTATGCATGAGGTAGTTATTGACCGTCCTGTCCCTTCCCCAGCATAGCAGGCGATACAGGGACTGAACCACATTTGGGGTGCTATCAGTCATCTTTGAGTTTTAAGGTGTGATATCCAGCTGGACTTCAGATTGAAACTTTTGTGTTAAACTTGAACAAGAAAGTATTTTCACCATGAACATTAGACTATCAGATCAAGGATGGTAAAGAACAGAGTCACCCAGACCAAGGCCATGATAGACCTGACATTGACTCCAGATGGCCCAAAAGAGGGCCAGGGTGAGGTCTGAAGTCAGAGTGGCAAATCTGGGGGAGAATATGCTGTTAGAAGTGTATATACTGGAAGGAAAACCCAAACATATGCAGCATTATGTAAGTCTACCAAATGGAGAAAGTCTGAAGTTGTAAATGACATGTCATTTAAAACATAACCTCCACAGATGTCCGGTTTCTTACAAAATGGAAGTTGTTCCTGGATGGGGGCAGGGGCCTTGTGACTGACACGTTTGCAGTGTATTCGCTCAGGGCCCTCCTAGGTTCCACCCACGCCATCAGCCCCTGGGACTTAGCAGACTCTGAGGCTGGTCATGATGTAGGCTTTGACATCACTGATATGGATGGAGTACTTGCTACCAGAAACATCATCAGCTGGTGAGAAGTACCTCTTAAGGTACCAGATCAAAAGACTGATCTGTGACTAGAGATGCTGATGAAATGGAACACGGGCAGAGGCTGCAAAAACAGAGCATCAGTGAAATGACTCTCACGTTAGGGTTGTTCATGGACCCTAGGTCACCAAATCGTTTGCGTGTCTGCTTGTTTGTGTTTGAGAGCTGCCTCACAACGCTAGAGAGAACAGCAGAATGGAAAACGGCCTCAATTCATAGGCCCAATCTATTAGCACACGTTAGTGAGAAGGGGGAAAGGCACTACTTACTTCTTCAGACTGGAACACCTCTTACAGCAGGCGTCTCCTGGCAAAGACAGCAAGGCTAGAAGGGCCAGAAGCACCAGGAGCAGAGGTTCTCAACCGTAGTAGCACGTGGAGTCACCCGGGAGCTTTGTAAAAATCCTGATGCCTTGGCCCCTCCCCCAGAGGTACACCGTTCAATTGGCCTGGCCTGAGTCCTGTGCAGGGGAACCCGTTAAACGATCCCAGGTGAGTCTAATATGCAACTAGGGTTGAGAACCTCTGACCCGAATTAAGGGCTTGTGATCCTAAATTATAGTCAAGATTTATTAAGCCATCTGAGATTTCATTACACTTTAGAATTCTCATTGTTGGTGAAGCTAATCTGAGGAAGAGAAAAAGGTTACCGTACATGTTCACCAAAAGCAAGATTTAACAATAAAGCTCAGGCTAAAGATTCTAGTGTAGATCTAGGGGAGAGAAGTGATTCAAAAATATGAAACTGTGGGAATTCCCTGGTGGTCCAGTGGTCAGGCCTCCGTGCTTTCACTGCCGAGGGCCTGGGTTCAATCCCTGGTCGGGGAACTAAGATCCCGCAAGACGCGTGGTGTGGCCAAAAAAAAAAAAAAAAAAAAGAAACTGATATATAAAATAGATCACTAATAAGGACCTACCGTACAGCACAGGGAACTCTACTCAATACTCTGTAATGGCCTATGTGGGAAAAGAATCTAAAAAAGAGTGGATATATGTATATGTGTAACAGATTCACTTTGCTGTACACCTGAAACTGACACAATATTGTAAATCAATTACACCCCAATAAAGATTAAAAGCAAAAGAAACTGTACCCAAGATAAGCAAAATCCCAGTGGTTTGGATAAAGCAGAGTCTGAAACACGAGTAGGGCTCCCTCCCAAGAGTTCAGCTGGGAGACTACACCCACTAATTTGCTTTAGGTTGAAAAGATGAGTCAGAAGAGGGATGGCAGTGAGTTTTGGACCATCCATACCATGGCATTTTGGAAATGGAGACAAATGGAAATGAAGTTGAAAGTGCTACCTCTAAACATGGGGAGATTCTATCACTATATGGCTTGGGTTTGTTTCAAGTTGTTGAGGAGGATGGCCATCCAACAACAGCCTGCAAACGTGAACATCATCTACTTGGTGAGTGTCTCCTCGTTTTCACATTATACCGTGGAGTGTGCCATTCCCTGGCTCTAAGGTTTGTAAGAAGGAATCATGGTGTACTCAATCAGGCTCAGCCTGGCATGGTCTCCCGGAAGCCAAAAAACTAATTAAACTAACACCACCCAGAGAAGGATGGAGACTGAACTGGAAGAGAAGTAGTCTCTGGGTGCCACTATTAAATACCAGGGTTCTCTTCACAGAGACTTTGAAATACTTCCTTGGGAAAACTGTCGCAGGAACAACAATTTTATTTTCTTCTTTTCTTTCTTTTTTTTTTTGGCCGCATCGCACAACTTGTGGGATCTTAGTTCCCCAATCAGGCATTGAACCCGTGCCCTCGGCAGTGAGAGCACAGAGTCCTAACCACTGGACCGCCGGGGAATTCCCTTAGAGTATGAGTATACACAATTTTACCTCACTATGTTAAGTTTCTAATGGAGAAAGATTCTTCCGCATGTTGCAGCTCTTGGGTTTTCATTTGTTGTGGAGAATCCACAGGTGATGCATAAGGAGATTTTTTTTTTTAAGTAGAGAACATAGAGATTCCAAGTTGGAAGAAGAAGAGCAAGGAGGGGGGACAAAAAAGAAGTTGTATGGACCAGATATTGGAGGGGATTTGAGAAGGTTGGAAGGTGATGTTCAGAGCTCTCTTACCAGCAGTCTATAAAGTGTATTGGGGAAGCAGCAGTGGGGAAAAGGCATATTTAAGATGTTAGGTAAGGACTTCCCTGGTGGTGCAGTGGTTAAGAATCCACCTGCCAATGCAGGGGACATGGGTTCAAGCACTGGTCCGGGATGATCTCACATGCTGTGGAGCAACTAAGTCCGTGTGCCACAACTACTGAGGCTGCACTCTAGAGGCCGCGAGCCACAACTACTGAGCCCACGTGCCACAACTACTGAAGCCTGTGTGCCCAGAGCCCAGGCTCCGCAAAAAGAGAAGCCACTGCAATGAGAAGTCCACGCACCGCGGCGAAGAGTAGCCCCCACTCGCTGCAACTAGAGAAAGCCCGCAAGCAGTAACGAAGACCCAACACAGCCAAAAACAAATTAAAAAATAATTTTTTTAAAAAAAAGATGTTAGGTAGGCATTAAAAATGCATTTCCTCTTTGGTTTTTCTCAAAAGACCAAGTAAAGCTGTAAATTACTCATCATGAATGTTGGCTGCTGACCTAGATTTCTTTGGATGGATGCCTTGCAATAAATGGATCACATAAGGCCCTGACTTAAATTAAAGTTATTAACAGTAGATGCAGCATACACAAAATAACTTTAAATTAATGATTAATATCTGGAGAAAGATGAGAGGCTACCACATTCATAAAACAAGAACTGGCTGTTAAAAAACAAACCAATTAAAGACTGGAAAATACTCTCTAGCTGAAGAACAAGTTTTTCTGAGTGATTCTCTTAGAACACAGTGCAAATGGGGAACAAAAGAGATTAAAATGTTAAAGAAAACTTAAAAAAACAAGGACAGATCCAGAAGTATCAGCTATGATCAAATAAAAGTTCCAGCACAACTGAAGACAATAGAGGGGAGACTATAATAAAATAAGCGAGATGAAAATTCCCCAGAGGTGAAAAAAAGACACAGTTTTCATATTTAAAGAGCCAGTCAAATGCTAAGTACAGTAAATTTTTAAATATTTATCTGGACTTATTGCAGTGAAATCTCAGAACACCAAGAATAAAGAAAAAGATTCTTTAAATTCCCAAAGAGGAAAAATATATTGCCTTCAAAGCAACTAGAATAATATTATTCTCAGAATTCTCATCACTGCCTCTAAGTGTCATATGAAAGGAAATAATACAGCTTCAACTATCAAAATTGAGAACAGAATGAAGACATATTCAGACATGCAAGGACTCAAAGTTTACCTTCCCAAAGCCTTTTCAGGAATTTAGAACATGTGACTGTGTAATTTTTAAGCCTAGAAAGAGAAAGACATAATATTAAAGAAAGAGTACATAAAACCAGGAAAACAGTAAGTAGAAATAATTCGAGGATAGCAGCTGTACAAACAGACGTGGAAAGAAACCAAGCCAGTTGAAACAGGGAAAGGAGGCTTCCAGAGAAAAACTTTTGGGAATAGAATCCAAACAACCTAATGCTGAATCAAAATAAAGAGCTCAAAAATGGCACTGCAATGGTGAAACGACTGGTGATGAACATCATACGTATGTAAATTTGAACTAACACGAAACAAGTGGAAATTGTAATTATACAATACAATGTAAATTTCAAACACCTTGATGAAGTAAAGTAACCAACAAAAAAGTGATAGGTAGGTTTTCTATTTCTGGCAACAGTGGACTAACTTGTTGCATACCAACTCTCTAACCAAGTACAACCGGAAAAACTAGGTAAGATATTTTTTAAAATCTGTTTGAAGGTATCAGAGCGAATGCAATGAGGTCTTGAGAGCAAGATAAAAGATGAGAAACACACAAAGATGAGACCAGCATTCATTGCTGGCTGCTTTTCCCTTCAAGGCATTTACTGATTTTAAAAACAGCAGCTGAAAAGCTGAGAAGCTTAGCAGAAGCAATGACTCATGGTCTGAGGAGCTGAGCAGTGCTTCCAATAGTCCCAAAGGGATGGGGGGAAATTAAGGGGTTAGGGTCCACCAAGGAAAAGGGACCCTGATAAATACTCTGTTTTTAGCTGGAGTCTCTGAAGGGCCATATCTTAGGAATAAGGATGAATCAGAAATGAATAAACGCTCAAAAAGACTTACTCTCCACTTCAAATCAGTTTAATCCCTGATTATATTAAGGAGAACTGCCTCTTTTTCAGCTGCCAGCCTAAAGCTAAAGTAAAACAATTCTATACGAAAATAACACTTTACAGAGACTCAAATTATCTCTATAAGTTTTCATATATATGTCAAACATTCCATCAAAAATTATTAGGAGGATTCTGGCCAAATGGAGTAAGAAGATTGAATTTACCCTCCCATCTGAAACAACCAAAAGATGAAAAAATATATGAAACACTGGGTTACAAGACACTGGACATTAGGCAACAAATGACAGCGATGGGGAGAGCTGGAAAACAAACAAGGTGAGCCCTAGGAGCACCCCACATTACTGTCTTCGGTGCCCACGTCATGGAGCAGGGAAGGGGAACTCAGAGATAGCCCAGTGACCTCCCCGAGTTGAAGAGACAGAGCTGAAAATCTGGGGAGATCAAAATGGCTAGAATCTTCAGGAATGAATTCCAGAGAGGAGAGAACTGCAAAAAGAGAGAGAACTCCAGCTCTCTGCACGGGGCCTCACTTGAGTATTCAGCAGAGTGCTAATCAGCACAGGCACGTCAGGAAACTGCCCAAGGCCAGGGAAAGAATCAAATGAAGAGATTAGAGGGAACAGTACTCAGAGTTAACACGGGGCCAAGAATACTGCCTGTTCCCACTAACCGGACTGGACAACCTCAGAATTCACAAGGAATTTGGCAGCGTACTCTGAGGAATCTGAGGTCAGTTGAGGGGATAATTAACCCTAGACTAAACACTGTTCTGATCCTGTCTAACAAATCTTAAAAACAAGACCTGAAAGGATCAAATTGTTTCCAAGGAACCGTGTCACAGAATAAAGCTCAGCAAGGTAAAGTGCACAATGCCTGGTGTCCAATTAAAAAAATTACTAGGCATGCAAAGAAGCAGGAAAATACAGCCCAAAAGGAGGAGGGTGGGGGGGAATCAATCAATGAAACCCACCCAAAATGACACAGGTGTTAGAATTCATAGACAAGAACACTAAAAAGGGTTATAACAGTATTTCATGCCCTCAGAAGTTAAGACATGGAAGACATGTTTTAAAAAAAAAAGACTCAAATCGAGATTCAAGAGATAAAAATTACAATGTCTGAGATGAAATTACACTGGATAGGATTAATAGCAGATCAGTAATAGCCAAAAATTTTCCAAATATAATTAAAACTATGTACTCACAGATCCAAGAAGCTCAGTGAATCCCAAGCACAAGAAACATGAAGAAAACTGTACCAAGGCACATCATAATCATATTGCTCAAAATCAGTGATAAAAAAAAAAATCAGTGATAAAGAGAAAATCTTAAAAGCAGCCAGACAATTTTAAAAGAACAAAAACATGTTTACGTAACAGATGAACATCATATTTCTCTTTGGAACAATGCAAGCAGTGAAGAAACATCTTTAGAGTATTAAAAGAAAAAAAGTCAACCTAGAATTCTATACCAAGTGAAAATGTCTTTCAAAAATGAATGGAATGGAATATTACTCAGCCATAAAAAGGAACGAAATTGGGTCATTTGCAGAGACATGGATGGACCCAGAGTCTGTCATACAGAGTGAACTCAGAAAGAGAAAAACAAATATCGTATATTAACACATATATGTGGAATCTAGAAAAATGGTACAGATGAACCTATTTCCAGGGCAGGAATAGAGACGCAGACATAGAGAACGGACGTGTGGACACAGGGGCAGGGGTGGTGGGGCAGGAAGAGGAGGGTGGGATGAATTGGGAGATTAGGTTTGACATAAATACACTACCATGTGTAAAATAGATAGCTAGGGGGAACCTGCTGTATAGCACAGGGAACTCAGCTCAGTGCTCTGTGATGACCTAGATGGGCAGGATAGGTGTGGGATGGGAGGGAGGTCTAAGAGGGAGGGGACATAATGTATACTTATAGCTGATTCACTTCGTTGTACAGCAGAAACTAACACAACATTGTAAAGAAATTATACTCCAATAAAACAATTTAAAAATAAAATATTTTTGTTTTAATGAAGGGAAATAAAGACTTCTTCAGACTTACAAAAGCTGAAAGAAGTCATCACACAATGCGGAAAGGATAGTCTTTTCAACAAATGGTATTGGGAAAACTGAATATCCACATGCAAAAGAATGAAATTGGACCTGTATCTTACACCATACACAAAAAGTAACTTGAAATGTATTAAAGATTTAAATGTAAGGCCTGAAACCATAAAACTCTGAGAAGAAAACATAGGGGAAAATCCGTTTCTCATTGGTCTTGGCAATGATTTTTTGGATACAACACCACAAGCACAGGCAGAAAGAACAAAAGTGAGACAAGTGAGACTACATCAAACTAAAAAGCTTCTGTACAGTAAAGAATACCATCAACAAAATGTCGCTACCTATGGAAGAGGAGAAAATATTTCCAAACCATATACCTGATAAGGGTTAATATCCAGTATATATAAGGAACCCATACAACTCAATAGCAAAATAACCAATAACCCAATTTAAAAATGGACAAAAATCTGAATAGACATTTTTCCAAAGAAGACATACAAATGAACAATGGGTTCATGAAAAGGTGCTCAACATCACAAATCATCGGGGAAATGCAAACCAAAACCACAGTGAAATATCACCCCACACATTAGGACGGCTATCACCAAAAAGACAAAATATAACAAGTGTTGGCAAGGATGTAGAGAAAAGGGAACCTTTGTACATTCGTGGTGGGAATGTAAATTGGTGCAGCCATTATGGAAAACAGTATAGAGGTTTCTCAAAAAATTAAAGATAGAACTATCATACGACCCAGCAATCCCACTTCTGTGTATATATCTAGAGGAAACAAAATAAGTATCTCCAAGAGATATCTGCACTCCCATGTTCATTGCAGCATTAGTCACAATAGCCAAGATATGGAAACAATTTAAGTGTCCGTAATGGATGAATGGATAAAGAAAATGTGATATGTGTATATATAATGGAATATTATTCAGACTTTAAAAAGAAGGAAATCCTGCCATTTGCAACAACATGGATGAACCTGGAGGACATTATGCTAAGTGAAACAAGCCAGACACACACAAATAAATACTGCATGATCTCACTTATACGTAGAAACTAAAAAAGTCAAACTCATGAAAGCAGAAAGTAGAATGGTGGTTACCAAGAGATAAGGGTAGGGGAAATAGAGAGATGTTAGTCAAAGCGTACAAAGTTTCAGTTATGCAGGATGAATGAGCTCTGGAGATCTAATGTACAGCATGGTGACTAAAAATAGAGCTACCATATAATCCAGCAATCCCACTCCTGGGCATATATCTGGAAAAGATGAAAACTATAATTCAAAAAGATACACGCAACCCTATGTTCATAGCAGCACTGTTTACAATAGCCAGGATGTGGAAGTAACTTAAATGTCCATCAACAGTGGAATGGATAAAGAAGATGTGGTACATATATACAATGGAATATTACTCAGCCATAAAAAAGGAATGCCATTTGCAGCAACATGGATAAACCTGGAGATTATCATACTAAGTGAAGTAAGTCAGACAAAGACAAATATCATATATCACTTATATGTGGAATCTAAAATATGATACAAATGAACTTATTTACAAAACAGGAACAGGCTCACAGACATAGAAATCAAACTTATGGTTATCAAAGGGGAAAGGGGGAGAGGGAGTTTATAATAAGGAGTTTGGGATTAGCAGATACAGAATACTATATATAAAATAGCTAAACAAGGTCCTACTGTAGAGCACATGGAACCACATTCAATATCTTGTAATAAACTATAATGGAAAAGAATCTGAAAAACAAGATATATATATATATATATATATATATATATGTAAAACTGAATCACTTTACTGTACACCAGAAACTAACACAATATTGTAAATCAACTATACTTCAATTTTTAAAAATTAGAAAAGAAGTTAAAAAAATTTTAATGCACAAAAATGCATTAACAGACACTGAAACAAAGAGGATACATGGATGGTAAATGAGCATATTAAAAGATGGCCAAAGTTACTAGTCATTAGGGAAATACACATTAAAACCTCAATGACATAGCATTACACACCTAATAGAATGGCTAAAAAAATAAAAGTTACAATACCAAGTGCTGACAAGCATGCAGAACAACTGGAAGTCTCATACATTGATGGTAATACAAAATAGTACAGCTACTCCAGGAAATGTTTTGCCAGTTTCTTATAAACAAACATACACTTACTTACCACATTACCCAGGAATCTCACTCCTAGGTAATTACCTTACATAAATGAAAACTTATGTTCACAAAAACATCAATGTCTACAGCAACTCAAATCATAATTGCAACCCAAATGGCCTTTAATGGGTGAATGAATAAACAATTGTGGTACAGCCTTACAATGGAATACTACTGAGCAATAAGAAGGAACAAACTATTACATGGATGAGTTCCAAAGGCACTACACTGAGTGAAAGAAGCCACTTTCGAAGGTTATATATTGCATGCTTCCATTTATATGAAATTCTGGAAAAGGGAAAACTATAGTAATAGAGAAGATTATTGGCTGCCAGGGATTAGGGGTGGGATGAGGGTAGGATTACAAAGGGGCAGGCTGAGAGAGATTTTTAGGATGATGGAATCTTTCTGCATCCAGTTTGTGGCAGGGGTTACACAAATATATACATTTGTTAAAGCTCATGGAACTGTACACCAAAACAAAAAAGAATCATTCTTATTATACGTTAATATCTAAAAAGCTCTTAGACTTTTACACCAAAAAGTCAATTGTACTGTGTTATTTTAAAATAAAGTAAAATAGGGGCTTCCCTGGTGGCGCAGTGGTTGAGAGTCCGCCTGCCGATGCAGGGGACACGGGTTCGTGCCCCGGTCCGGGAAGATCCCACATGCGGCGGAGCGGTTGGGCCCGTGAGCCTTCGCCACTGAGCCTGCGCATCCAGAGACTGTGCTCCGCAACGGGAGAGGCTGTGACGGTGAGAGGCCCGTGTACCGCAAAAAAATAAATAAATAAAAAATTTAAAATTTAAAAATAAAATAAAATAAAGTAAAATTAAAAAAGAATTTAATATCAATACATAACCACTAAAATGGCTACAATTTCTAAGAGAATGACCACAACAAGCATTGGTGAGGATGTGGACCAACCAGAACTCTCAACACTGCTAGTGGAATTGTAAAATGGTCCAACTACATTGGGAAAAAAGTTTGGCTGTGTCTAAAATGTTAAACATAGACCATACAAACCAATCACTCCATTTACCTAAAAGAAGTGAAAACATATGTCTGCACAAATACATAAATGTTCATGGCAGTTTTATTTGTAATAGCCTAAAACTGTAAACAATCCAAATGTCCACCAACAGGTGAGTGTATAAAAAGATAGTGGTATATCCGTACAATGGAATAACACTCAGCATTAAAAGGAATGAACTATTGGTATATGCTGCAATATGGATGAAACTCAAAACAATCATGCTGAGTGAAAGAAACATGACCATAAAAAAGAAAAGAAAAGAAAAAGAAAGAAAAGAAATGAAAAGAAAAAGAATAGTAGGGTTAAGAGCAGATTACATGCAGCCAATGATAGAATTACTGGTAGGTGAAAAGAAACTATCCAGAATGAAGCATGGAGAGACTTAAAGGATGGAAGATATATTTTAAAAAGAATAAGACACAGGGGATACAATATAGAGACCTAAAATATAATCTCATTGGACTCCCAGAAAGAGAGGAGAGAGAGAATGGAGAAGAAGCAACATTTGAAGAGATCACAAAAGTCATTCATCTCTGGTTTCAAGAAGCCCAACAAATCCTAAGCAGTATAAATGAAAAGAAATTCACACCCAGACATATCGCAGCAGAATTACAGGGGTGGGGAAAGCACACAGAAGGGAAGAAAACTGATTACCTTCCAAGGAGCAATAGTTAGGTCAACAGCTGACTTCTCAATGGGAACAACGGAATCCAGAAAACAATATAATGAAAATAACTGCCAACCTAGTGTTCTATATCTAGGGTTTAAAACAGGCAGAGAATTAAAATATATGACAACAGTAGCATTTAAGTTGGGGAGACTAATCTATAGTCCTTACATTTTCTCGGAGAATATAAAAGTACCAATTAACATTTGACTTTGATAAGTTAAGAAACCACATTGTAATGTCCAGGGTAACCATTATTAAAACAGTAAAAGAAATTTCTTTTATTGGCAGACCAACAGAAGGGGAAAAGTGGAGTAGTAAAACACAACAAATCCAAATTAAAGCAATTAAATAGATGAAAGGTAAATATGCATCTAAATTTATTCAATAATCACTAAAAGTGGGAAAACCAGATCTTATGTGCCTAAGAATGTGATGCAATGTGAAGCACACAGCACCACCTATTAAGTATTCTTGCCAAAAAAATGAATATGAATCTAATCAAGGCTTCAGATCTAACTACTCATTTACAAGAAATAAGAGCAACAGAAGAACAAGTTAAATGACATCAAGAGGAAGCAACCAGCCAAATGTAGTCTGTGAGACATTCCATATAACAAACGACCTGATTTCTCTGAAAAATTAATTCCATAAAATCAGGTGGGTGAGTGGGTGAAGAACTTTTTTTTTTTTTAATGGTTGTATACAACATTTATTGTTTTTGCATTTACTGCCAGGAATGTTTACCACAAGTTCAGGGTCAAGTTGTAGATAGTAATCTGTGACTCTCGAAGCATGAAGGTATCCACTCTTCCTGAGTCCATACCTGGACTCAGTCTCCACTTGGCTTGCTTGGGTTGGTTTAAGCTGTAAGCTAATTCAAACCTTTCTACACAAGCTGTGTATACATTCCACACACAGATCATCTATGACCCTGGTGGTGAAATCTGACAAGAACAACATAAAGTGGTTTATAGCACTTATTGATTTTAACCTGGCTAATGTCCCAAACTAGTTAGGAGATACGGCAGTACTCAGCAAACTTCTGTTATTTGAATAAGAGTCAATTAGGGAAATTTGGATATGGATTGGATAATATATGATAAGCAATTATTATAAATGTTTCTACATCTGATGATGGTGTAGTAGTTATATTATTTTAATGCCATCTGTTTGAGAAGCATACTTGGGTATTTATCAGTGAAACTACATGATATCTAGGATTTGCTTTAAAACAATACAGCATAAAATGGGATGGGAGGGATAGATGAAAGGAGACTGGCAAAATATTGATAATTATTGAATCTGGATAATGGGTAAATGGGGGGCTATTATCCTATTCTGACTGCTTTTGTTTATGCTTGAAATTTTTTATAATAAAAATGTAGAAAATATACAGCAGGTTAGACAAATATCAAATATATATCACTGATTACATTAAAACAATTACAGTTAACAAGACTAAAATTGTATTGAATTTTAAAAATTTTGCTTATATACTGCTTACAAGAGATTAATTTTAAAACATGAGGACACCATAAGTTTATAAGTAAAAATATTTTTTAAAAAGGAAAATGTTAAGAATGATACATTTGTAAGCACATAATAAGCCCCCAAACTCTATAGTATATGGGCATTGCAAAGAACCAAGAAAGCCAAGACACACTTGAAGAAGAACAAAATGGGTAGACTTGCCCTAAGAAATATAAGAATTATTCTTAAACTATATAAGTCATGGGACTGGTATCCAGAATACATAAAGAACTCTTTCAACTCAACAACAAAGACAGATAACCCAATTTAAAATGGGCAAAGGATTTAACAGACATTTCTCCAAAGAAGATATACAAATGGAAAGCAAGCATACGAAAAAATGTTCAACATCCTTAGTCATTAGGGAAACGCAAATCAAAACCACAATGAGATAAAATTTCACATCCATTAGGATGACTATAATCAAAAAGACAGTCAATAACAAGTGTTGGCAAGAATATAGAGAAATTGGCACCCTCATATGCTACTGATGGGAATGTGAACTCCTGCAGCTGCTTTGGAAAATAGTCTGGCAGTTGCTCACAATGTTAAACATAGAATTATCATATGACCCAGCAATTCCACTCCTAAGTATATATACCCAAGAGAAATGAAAATACACATACATGCAAAAACTTGTACACAAATGCTTATAACAGCATTATTCATAATAGCCAAAATGTAGTAAGTCAGAAAGAGAAAGACAAATACCCTATGATATCACTTATATGTGGAATCTAAACTATAACATAAATGAACAAAACAGACTCACAGACATAGAGAACAGACTTGTGGTTAACAAGGGGGAGGGAGGGTGGAGGGGATGGATTGCAAGTTTGGGATTAACAGATGTAAACTGTTATATATAGAATGGATAAACAAGAAGGTCCTACTGTATAGCACACGGAACTATATTCAATACCCTGTGATAAACTATAATGGAAAAGAATATGAAAAAGAATGTATATATATGCATAACTGAATCACTTTGCCGTACGGCAGAAATTAACACATTGTAAATCAACTATACTTCAATAAAATTAAAAAAATAATAGCCCCAAAGTGGAACAACTCAAATGTCCATTAACTGATTAATGGATAAACAGAATGTTGTATATCCATACAATGGAATATTATTCTGTCATAAAAAAGAATGAATTACTGACACATGCCACAATACGGATGACCCTTGAAAACATTAGGCTAAATGAAAGAAGCCAGCCAAATAGAGCACATGTCATATGATTCCATTTATTTGAAATGACCAGAATAGCAAATCTATAGACACTGAAAATAGACCAGTGGTTGCAAGGCTGGGAGGAGAGGGGGACCAGAGAATAACTGCTAGTGGGTACAAGACTCCTTTTGGAGTGATGAAATATTCTAAACTTAGATCATGGTGATGGTTGCACAACTCTTTGATTATACTAAAAGCATGGAATTGTATATTTTAAATGGGTGGATTTTATAGTATGTGAATTATATCTTAAGATGTTTTTTAAAACTATAGTAATTCAAACAGTGTGGTATAGTTGCAGAAAAAGACAAATGACAAATGGAACAAAACAGAGAACCTAGGAACAGACCCACATATGTAGGAATATTTTCCATATTACAGAGTTGGCTCTGAAAATCAGTGGAGACAGTATTGGTTTTCAATAAAGAGTTGAGCTTGTATCAATTCGAAATTGAAAAAGCTTAAATTGGATGCCTAACTCATACATATCCTAAAACTGATTCTGTGGATTAAAGACTTAGTTGTGATGAGTCAAACTTTAAAGCTTTTCAAAGTAACGTCAGAGAGTATCTTCATTACTGTAGGAAAGGGAAGGCTTTCCTAAGACACATGAAGCACTAAACAAAATGAAAATATTTCAATTTTAGTTCTTTAAGATGAAGACCTATGTTCATTAAACAAAACAACAGAAAGAGTAAAATGGCAAGCCACAGAGCAAGAGAAGATATTTGCAGGGATTGCTAAATGACACATAGCTGACAAAGGACTAATATCAAGAATATATAAAGAATGTGTATGGATCAACAAGGAAAAGGCAAACAATCCAACAGAAAAATGGGCCAAAAAAAATCCATACAGGCTTTCACAGAAGAGGTAACATGAATGATCAATAACCATGTGAAAAGATGCTCAACATTATTCATATTTAGGGATATGTTAAAGCCTCAATGTAATTTTTTTTACACACACAAAGTTGGCAAGACTTAAAAGTCTGAAAACATGCTTTGGTGAGAAAGTGTAGCAATGGGGCTTCTCATACACATTGTCACCAAAACTTAATATTTTCATATTTTACTGGTGAGAGTGTAAATGGGTTCATTTTGAAACAAAGCTTGGCACTGCATGTTAAATTTGAATAATGTGAGAAAAAATATTCAGAAATAATGGCAATGTCTGTGACAATAAATGCTCTCATTCTCGCTAGCTTAACAAGATTTATAACATACTGAGAAAGGATATGGGGAACTCTTATCCAGCACTGTGTGCTAAGCATTTAATTAAGATCTTTTCACATACTTCTTTATTTAAAGTTGAGGCAAAAGGGGTACCCAGACTGCTGTTATTTTATGGCAGGAAACTTCTGACTGAAGTTCCTCCTACTAGATAAAAATAACTCAGAAGCACTGTTAGTCCATGAGGACAAGCTACACATTTACAAACATTACCACTCTCTAGCTTCTTTCTTCAAGAGACATAGGTTTCAAACATTTAAAGTTTTCAGTACAATAATAATCACATGGTGGGATGTGGAATTAAAGAGATTCTTTCTTCTAGGTGCCATTTTATGACCATAAGACAAATCCAGAAGATCTTATATGTGAATGATACGAATACTCACAGAAGCAAAATGCCAGTCAGAGAAGTAATAATTACACACATAATATATGGAAATTTCCTTCAGCTAAAGAAAGACTTGACCCATCAGCAAGAAAAGGCTCAACAAATAACTTCCAGACATGATTAAAACACCACACGCACACACACACACACTATATATATATATATATATATATATATATATATATATATATATATATATATAGTAATGACATTTCTGAATTCCACAGATTTTTTAAAAACCATATAAACTTTAGGAAACAAAGGAAGAGGCAACATACACAAAAGAGAACCAGTGAAACGACATGTACTAACTGAAAAGTTTATACCTCCCAACTAAGGGACTGTGACCAAAAGTTTATACCTCCCAACTAAGATAGCATTTGTCTTAGTTGGGAAGGCAAAAGTAGATATTTTGGGGTAGTCAAGGCCTCAGAAAGAATATAATACACCCACATACCAGACATGAGGGAACAAACAGTTGGTATGCGTCAATCAAACGACAATTTATTCAGCACAGAGATGTCAAATGGGGAAAGATGAATAAGAAACAACAGTAGCAATGAATCCTGCAATGTACGCTTACATATAAATAGATGATGATAGCATGACTGAGGATTTGTAATATAAGCGATAAAAAAGGGTTTTTGAAATAGGAAACACGTATCAGACAAAACAGAATTCAAGATCAAACGTTAAAGAGGACAAAAATTGATGCTCTGTACAGTCATGAAGAAATGTCATATATCTATGTAACGAAAATCTACAGATGCCAAATACGTAATGCAAAACTTGAAATACAAGGAAACAATAAAACACTAATATGATGGGAAATTTTAATATTTTTTCAGAAATTTAAAAAGGATATAGATAAGCAGGTCACTGAAAGAAAAATCCAAAGAAGACATAGAGATGGCCAAGAGGCACATGAAAAGCTGCTCAACATCACTAATTATTAGAGAAATGCAAATCAAAATTACAATGAGGTATCACCTCACACCAGTTAGAATAGACATCATCAGAAAATCTACAAACAATAAATGCTGGAGAGGGTGTGGAGAAAAGGGAACCCTCCTGCACTGTTGGTGTGAATGTAAACTGATACAGCCACTATGGAGAACAGTATGGAGGTTCCTTAAAAAACTAAAAAGAGAATTACCACATGACCCAGCAATCCCACTACTGGGCATATACCCAGAGAAAACCATAACTCACAAAGACACATGCACCCCAATGTTCACTGCAGCACTATTTACAGTAGCCAGGTCATGGAAGCAACCTAAATGCCCATTGACAGACAAATGGATAAAGAAGATGTGGCGCATATATAAAATGGAATATTACTCAGCCATAAAAAGGAATGAAACTGGGTCATTTGTAGAGACGTGGATAGACCTAGTGACTGTCATACAGAGTGAAGTCAGAAAGAGAAAAACAAATATCATATATTAATGCATGCATGTGGAATCTAGAAAAATGGTACAGCTGAACTGGTTTGCAAGGCAGCAACAGAGATACAGATGTAGAGAACAAATGCATGGACACCAAAGGGGAGAAGCAGCAGGGGTGGTGGTGGTATGAATTGGGAGATTGGGATTGACATGTATACACTAGTATGTATAAAATAGATAACTAATAAGAACCTGCTGTATAAAAAACAAATGAATAAAATTCAAAATAAATAATAAAAATCAGGTAGTCAAAAAGTAGCAAGAATATAGATTTGAAAATATAATTTATAAGCTCAATTTTATCTATAAATTTATATCAGTAATGGAAAAATATACATTATACTAATACACCTGTATTCTATTCCCCCCCCACACACAAAATCTTATTATGCCTTGTCCAAAAAGAAAACTATAAAATTCCAAAAAATGTAGAGGATATACAGGCTATACTATGAACCCAAACCAATAAAACTAAAGATCAACACTAAAGAGGTTAATAAAAAAACTTTTACTACTCAGAAGTTAAACACTATTGTAAAGAAGAAATAAAAAGTGATATGTAGAACTATCTAGAAAGCTACGAAAAAGAAAAATTCATATGTAATGGACATAGTTGAGATTGTACACCAGAGGAAATGCAGCTTTCAAGGAGTTCGTTTGAAAAGAAATGACAATAAATGAAGTATGAAACATAAGACATTTTAACTAGATAAAATAAACAAGAAAATAGGAAAAATTTAATAACAATGCAAGAGGAAATTGATTAAATACAAAACCAAGAAATATAAAGAATAAATAAAATTAAGAGCTGTTTCTTTGATATTATCTATGAAACAGCCAAACCTATGGAAGCCTATTTAACAAAAACTCAGAGAAAAAATATACAACATTCAGGATGAGAAAGGAGGTATCACCAGAAATGCAAGAGAATAAAATAATTATGAGAACATTTTGTGCATCTTTATGGCAATAAACAGAAAATCTAGAAAAGTGGTTCTCAACCTTGGCCACACATTGTCATCACTTGAGCAACTTGGAAAATTACTGACGCCTAAGTCCCTCCCAGAGATTCTAATTTGGTTGGTCTGGGGTGTGGCCTGGGCACTGGGTAGGTCAAAGGCTGCCTCACATGATTCTAATGTTCGATCAAAATTGAAAACCACTGAATTCTTAGAGGGCTTGGACCATATGGTCCATGAACCAGCATCACCATCTCCAGGGAGCTTGCAAGAAATGCAGTATCTTGGACCCCACATCAAGCCCACGGAATCAGAATTAGCATTTTCACAACCTCCCCTAGGTGACGTGAATGCACATTAATGTTTGACTAGAAGAAATGGATGATTTCTAAGGGAAATATAGATACGAAAATTTATTTAGGAAGGAAAGCTGGTGGACCAATTAGTGTAGAAGAGGTCGTTAAAGTAAAAACTTACCTCGTTAAAGTAAAAACTTACCATTTACAAAGAGGCATCAGACCCGAACGCTTTCACAACTGAGTTCTATCTAATCCTCAAAAGTCAGATAATGCCTCTGGGTTTTTTTTTAATTCTTTTTTTTTTTTTAATGCCCCTGGTTTTTAAACCATTCCAGATTATGGAAAAGTTTCCAAGTTTATCTTATGGACTTAGCTTTACATTGACAGTCAAACCTGATGATAATAGTACAAAACAAGAGAACACCAGAATTATGAACATAGATACAAAAATTCTAAATAAAATACTAGTCTATTTAAGCAACAATATATTTAAAGAACTGGGATTTCCCTGGTGGTCCAGTGGATAACACTCCGTGCTCCCAGTGCAGGGGGCCCAGGTTCGATCCCTGGTCAGAGAACTAGATCCTACATGCCACAACCAAGACCTGGCGCAGTCAAATAAATTTATATATATATATATATATATACACACACATATATATATATATATATATATACACACATACATATATATATATTTAAAGAACAATAAAAATTACCTAAGTAGCATGATTTTATCCTGGAAATGCAAATATGGTTTAACTTTAGAAAACCCATCCATGTAATTCAGTATACTTCATTACATCAACAAAATCAAGTAATTATATCAATAGGTCGCTAAAAGACATTTGATAACATTAATTAGTCATTCCTAATAAAATCTCTAAGTAAAATAATAGTGGAAGGAAACTAACCTTGGTAAACACTACTTTTCCAAAACCAACATTATACTAAGCGGTTAAGTGCTGAAATATTGCCATTAAAAGCAGGAGTTAAAACTAATACAATGTAATATGTCAATTACATTAATTAAAAAATTTTAAAAAGGGAAAAAAAAAGCAGCAGTAACAGAAATGCCTGCTATAATATATACTATTCAGCATTGTTTTAGAAGTTCTAGCTAACCTAAAATAGAAAATGTAAATAATTGACATCTTTTTGCAATATGACTGCACACACAGAAATTCAAAAGACTACTAAAGCGAATTAGAATTGGGAAGATTACGTGGTAAAGTAGCTGGGTCCATGAAAAGTATATAAAGATCAATAGATTTCTCTCTTCTCTAACAGTATCTAGGTTGACTATATTATGATGGGTACAATCTCTGGCCAAGTTTTTCACCTATTAAAGAGAATGAGATAGAGCTTGGTCTACTTTCCCAAAGGGATGGATAGGATATATTAAGTGACTTGCAAAGATGCATAATTTCATTTTTGTCAAAAAAATTTACATTCCTCCAAACGTCCTCTTGCTCTCTTTACGTATCTATCTTTGTACAGTTTTGTATGAGCATGAAGGGAAGGCATACAGTCTGTTAACTATGATTACCTCAAGGAAGTCAGCTTGAAGGAAGTGTAGGGATGAGATCATTAAGTTGTCTTTATACTTATTTTGTATTGTACAGCATGTTACAATAACGTATTTTACAACTGAAAAATCTAATAAAACTCAGTCAAGATATTTTTTAAAGGATAATAATGTTCTGGGTAATGGGATAAGAGGGGAAGGCATTTTACTTTCTTCTCTGTATCATCCTGAACTTTCCATATTCTCTCCAAAAAGAATGTGAATTAAAAAAAATTTTAAGTCAAACAACAGTTTCAGAAACACTTGATGTTTGAAAATTGCTGAACATAGAATAGAATCAATGCTGTGGTTATAAGACACATAGAAGATTTATGTGTATGGACTAAGACTGGGAGAGAACAGAGATGAACAAGCCCCTTAATAAAGCAAAGTGGCATCGCGGATCATCATTTTTCCAAATTTTGTTATGAAAATATGCAATAAAAATAACTTGCAAGATTTCCATCTTTGTATAGTTAAATAAATTTGCCCTTTAGAAGTTGCTTTTTCTGAAGAAAAACTGAAGCATACTACCCTGGGAGAAACAGGAACTACACCTTTGAAAGTCTGTCACAACCACCACCTCGAGAGGAGGAAAACAGACACGAATATGCAAGGCCAAAGGTAAAGACCTCTGCTAGTGGGCCAATGCCAGAGGGTAACCCAGAATCGGACTAACCCTTTTTTTTTTTTTTTTTTTTTTTACACGAGAATGGCATAAGGGACCTCTCCTCTGCCTCCCCCGGGAGGGCTGGGGAGGATGCTGCAACCCTTCGATCCCGTTTGCTCCACTTCTCTGGTAGGAGACCAAGCAGTCTCTCTATAGCTCACAGAGGGTAAGGCGGACCCCACACCTTTGTGACTGGCTGCATCAGTCAGGGCCTAGACTGGAAATCCATTTCCCTCCTAGGGAAATTCGGCCTCTGGGTCTCTCAATCCAGCTTTACTATATGAAGTCACACACCCAGTGGGTGGTTTCTTCTTATGTCTATTTTCAATGTGGTTAGAAACCAGAGAGGAGGACGGATGTGATTAGAACCTTCCAAACCCCATCAGATGGCTTTGGAATACCTCCCCTTATTTCAAAGTTCAGGCAAAAGGAAATGGGCTCTGCATTTAAAGCCAAACACAAGCTTGAAGGAAAAGCAGAAATTGGCCTCTCTTAAAAGGTAAAATAATATAGGTCTAGTTAACTATTCCGTTTTCATCAATGTGTTTAGATATTTCTGTGGTAGTTCACATCATGAATGAATAAATGCCATCTAAAAGTCCTATGCAGGTTTTCTGTAGCCAACTATCCTAGTCGCTTTACAACACCAGCACGTCACTACAACGCCAAATCCCTTGTGTTCACCAATATCAGCAACACAAGTAACACAAGAGACCAAGAGAATAGGAAAAACCAAGTAAAGGAAAATAATTCTTGATTCTTTGACTTCAAACTTGGTTGACTAAGAATTTCCATCTCAGGGGCCATTAAAATGATTTTAAAGTCCGAGCAGGTGCAGATGCTATATCTACGTGCAACAGTGATACTTTCATTGGTGCTAGAAGTGCTGAACTACTGAAGTGGTCACATCACTTCCAGCTTATACCGTGTTGGGGATTTATTAACTGTGTGATTTAAGCCTCATGTCCATGTATGTGTGTGTGTGTGTATGCCTTATCTATAGCCAACACTCCACTAGGGTAACTTAAAACAAAATAGGAATTTATTTACAATAGCAAAGATGTCAAAAATAACAGGAACAATATATAACAAATCCAAGAACTGTTTTATGAAAAAGGCAAACAATACATACACAAAAGATAAAACAAAATCCAAAAGGGCAAACTTAATTTTGACCTTATCTAAACAGCTGCAGAATGTGGCAAAATCGTTTTCCAGATATGAATTACTTAAGTAATGTTGGGCCAATTCAACACACACTTTTCAGTCCTTCTTTTTTTACTTGGTGAATCTTCCTCCGAATTCTATTTACCTTTGGGGAATGTAACTTTGGGGAGGTCATACAAAATTTATGAAATACAGACAGGCTATTTACATGTGTACTAAAAGATATATGTATTGGCTGAAAGGCTCACATTTCAAAAGGACTAAAGTGATATGAAAGTGAAGGTATAAACTGAGTCCCATTTCACCATCACTGCTTCCTTCTGGGGTTTGGGTGCGCGCGTGTGTGTGTATGTGTGTCTTGTCTACTACACAAAATGAATGCACCAGTAATTTTTTAAGTTCCTCAAGTGCTCTAAAACAGCGCTTCCCAAACTTGAGCATGCATCAGAGTCACTTGGAGGAGGTGTAAAGACACAGATCACTGGGTCCTACACCCAGTTTCTGATTCAGTGAGTCTGAGGTGGGGCTGAGAATTTGCATCTTTAACAAAGTCCAGGTGATTATAATGCTGCCGCTGCTGCCAGGCTTTGAAAACCACTGCCCTGAACTATCACCCTTTCAAGATTTCAACTGATCAAGCTTTTCCTTCCATGAATCCTAGAATTTGTGAGAAATAAAGGAAATTGTTAATACTGAGATTCCCAGAGTACTGAGCAGTACACTATCTGACTGGCTGGCATCACAGACCAGCAAGATGTTATCTGTCAGGTGTTTTACTACAATTAAGTTTTTCAGCATGGTGTGGTTTTGCCTTCTTTATGGCTCTGGACAGTGACATTCACCATGTTTTCTTGATCGTTTACCTCAAATTTTGATTAGTGTTTCAACTATTAGGGAAACACTTGTTCCAACAGTTAAATAACTGCAGGATCTCATCTTTAAAAATCAAAGATGACTCAAATCTATTTCCTTATTTTCTTCTGAGTCCTGATAACTTTTACCTAACTTCCGATTTTTATTACAACAATGATCATTCTCTAGTATGTTAGCGTCTACTAAAGCCCTCCAAACTGGGCACAAAGGGGTAACTCTAGGGCAGGGCTTCTGCTGTGGGGCTGGGCTGTGGACTGATGCTGAAATAAGTGCTCTCAAAAACCACTTTATGCATGGGAAAATTTATCTCAGGGGAATTAGAGATGCTAATAAAACAAATCCTTTATGAAGATAAAAGAAAAAATGAATTTCAAGGACATGCTCATCAAAGGACTCACCAATCACCTCTTAACTTCTCTGAAATGTTACTTGCAAATTCGCAGCACTGAAATGTTATTAGTATTTAAATCCAAGTCACAAAATTCAAAGCGATCAAGCATTTCGCATTCCACTGCTGCATATAAGGAATTAAGAAATGGGGAAATGAAAATAATCCACTGCTTTTGATGTTTATTAGGTTTACAAAAACTGTACATTTTTTTTTCTTAAGAAAAAGCATTAACTTAGTACTGGTATCAAATAGACTAAACATTAACAGGAAAATATTCTGATTTTTATTTTTGCACGTTATTCTCAAGTACACAATTACAATAATGTCACACATCCCTATATGATTTTCTTTTTATGTATTTTACCTTTTTTACAAAGTGTACAGAGGGAGGGACATACAATATTTAAGGATATTTCTACAGAACAATAACTTATATTATGTCCTTGTAAAAATCTGTACCTCTTTAAAACATTTAACTGAAACAACCATTTTTTTTTAGCTTTGCTAATCAAACTTGTTTTAAGAATTAAAACTAGGTTGTAACTAATGTCAGTTAATGACAATGACTACTGTTTTTTTTCTCTTTATACAGACAAATACACCTTACCATATTCACTTGACCAAACCCTTAAATACCTTTTAAAGGTTTCAATATTGTGCTTTACAAAGAAAAGAACTGTGTATGATTCCAGACCATGTAAGAGAAATATAAAGTGTGTAAATTGTTGTGTTCTTTATCTTTCAGTTTATTTAAAAAAATATACATGACCAATTGATATTTTCTGTATTAATTTTTACGGACGTTTTAAAATCAATAAATTTCCACTTTTGTTTAAGTGTTTTCTTTTACATTATTTCTGGGAAAAATAAAAATTAAGGGAGATTTTAAAGGTTCTCACAAAAAAACAGACAGAGCTTTCAATAGTACTGCAGGGCAATGAATCACACGATGGTTAAGTTACTGTAAAAGAAAAAAGCACATTACGGGGGCCAAGAGGGCACAGGCATTCCCTATGCCTTGGCTTTGACTGGCATTCAGGATGGAGTTATACCAGCCTAAAGCACTTGATCTAGAACTGGACTAAATCAACCTAGCACTTCAGAGGCTTGCCAGATACCAAATATTAGATTTCTAACCCTATAAATATAACTCTTGCATACAAGTATCAACAACAAAGAGAAAGATGAAAGCTAAAAACCTAATAGCACAAAGGGGATGGAACACCATGATGAACTGGCAAGGCAGCTAACAAGTGGGGAGAAAACTCCAAAATCTCCCATGATGTACCAGATACTCATGTGCCGATAGCCAATTTAAGGGATCCCAAGACCTGTTTTCAGTTCTCCAAGATTCATCTTAACATAACCAAATTCTAACTAACCAAGTTCACTTTATGAATTTATGACTCTGATTCAGAACTCTCTGTTAAAAAGTGTTAACTTTCAAAGAAAAACGAAACTGTGAAAGACTTGGTGACGTTCCAAATAAGGCCTCAGATTTTCCTCGTGCACTTAAAACACACACCTTTATCTTCTAATCAAAGCCAGCTTGAGTGTTAAGTTTTTGAAAGGTTGCCAGCTGTAACGAAGAAGTAACAGAGCAGGCTGAACTTGCCCAGTGTTAAGTCGTAATTAGCACCCATTCTGTGGTACACGGAGCAACTGCTTCCTTAGTCCCCTCACTTGGGGACACAGAATCCCTTCATGGGCTTCTCAGAGAGAACTGAGGGAGTTATGTCTGGATTCTCATTAGCTTTTCCGAAAAATATAAAGGCATGGAGCTGAAGTTATATGAAAACATTCTATCTAGAAACATCTCAACTTCTATTTTTCAGTTACCAAAGATATTTAAAAGAAAATACCTTTACTCTTTAAAAATACTAGTGTCCTTATTTTCCTTCTAATTCTTCACCTGAGTAGTCTCTCCAAAGAGCATGATTTACAAAACGCTCTCTCATGCATCCCTGCATCTTTCATGTTATTGTAAATTTAATACTTTTCATTATAGATTTTCAACAACTACCACTTGGGGTTGTGTGTATAAATATGTAAAATAAGCAATACACACAGATACATGTTATATATATGTGCATATACGTAAGTCAGGGTACATTTACATATATAAAGTTGCAAAAGATCCTACAAGCCACGAATTACCTCTAGGAGATTCCAAATGCAGTCCTCAGTAAGTCTCATCTGTAGCACACAACCATTCCAACACAAAGCAGCAAAGACAAAATACAACAGGATCAAGCAAAATTTTTCAATAAAGTTTTCTAAAAGTTTGCTATGCTGACAAAAGATGTAAATACTCCAAAGAAAGCACCCCCAAAAGTATATTCTGTCTGAACGAAAGGTAAACACAAACCCAGCCACTGCTCTTTACTCAGCGATGCCAGGGACACAAAACCTCAAATGGAAACTTTCATTGTCATGTGGTCTGAAAATATTAAAACAAGATGAGTAAACGACTCCCATGTTAGGATAATTAGACATGACCATAAAATCTCCCATTTATATTAGTAGATGTCTCTGACAATTTTCTTGTGAGAAATTTATGGGAAAAAAAAATAAGTCAACATGAGTACTTTCAGAGTTACCAATCTAAAATTACCTTAAGTTAAATGGTCTTAGAAGAGTACCATCAAGGTAAGCAAGGTAAATATTTAAATAAATATAAAACTTCTAAGATAGAAAAACTCAGTATAGAATCAGGGATTACTTTAGTAAAAGCTTGTCGCTGCAACTTGCTTGCTGCTGCAACTTGCTTGTTGCTGCAACTTGCTTGCTGCTGCTTTTCCCCATTTATTAAACAAACTGAATAGAATTCAGAACACACTATTGAACAAATGGTAAAAAAAAAAAAAGTCAACTAGAAGCAATAATTCTATTTGTACACAGCATAAATCAATATACAGTATTGTATGTGAACGAGACTGTGGCTTTAAAATGAACTTTCTGCTTTGAGGCCAACATCTCTACAAAAGTCTGTAGGAGTATTGTTAGGGCAGGCCAACTTCTTTATGATGTCGCATTATGTGCTGGTTCTTTTCTGAAGGTCTTCGGAACCCTTTCTTGCAGTACTCACAACGGTGGGGATAGTCTTTCGTATGAATGGAGATAACGTGCCGTTTAAAGCCTGAGGCATCTGTAGTGCTATACTCACAGTACTCACACTGATATACTTTTCTACCACTGTGTGTCTTCATATGCTTTTTAAGCTCATTCTGTTGCCTGAATCCCTTTCTACATCTCTTACACCTAAACGGAAGATCTTTTGTGTGAACTGAGAGAATATGGCGACTTAGAACGAATGGATCTGCAATCTTAAAGTCACAATGTCTACACTGGTGCATTTTTTTACCCTTGTGGGCAGCCACATGTTTCTTCAGTTCTGAAGGCCTGTGAAAGCCTTTATCACACATATCACACTTATGGGGGTAGTCCTTTGTGTGAACTGAAATTATGTGTCGTTTCAAATCGCTTGAGTTCGAACTCTTGTGGTCGCAATGCAAACACTGGTGTGTTTTGCTTTCTTGGTGGATAAGAGCATGTTGCTGCACCTCTTTGGTATCTGAGAAAGTCAGAAGACAAATGTCACACTTGAATGGCATCTCTTTACTATGCTTAGTTTTTACATGCGTTTTCAAGTTAGAAGAGTCTGCAGACCTATATTCGCAGTACTGGCATTGGTACGGCTTCTCCCCAGTATGGATTCGCATGTGCTTTTTG
This sequence comes from Phocoena sinus, assembly GCF_008692025.1. Classification (NCBI taxonomy): domain Eukaryota; kingdom Metazoa; phylum Chordata; class Mammalia; order Artiodactyla; family Phocoenidae; genus Phocoena; species Phocoena sinus. Next base: position 20,694,554 of record NC_045784.1, on the reverse strand, counting down.
AGCTCTGATGGGTGACGAAAACCTTTACCGCACTCCACACATATATGAGGAAAGTTCTTGCTGTGGACCGCCAAAAGGTGGCGATTCAACAACCCTTGTTCAGCTGTCTCATATTCACAGAATTTACACTTGTGCATTTTGTTGGCTCCTTTTTCCTTATGCACCATTTTGTGAGTAAACAAAGCCCCAGCGTGAGAGAAATGCTTCCCACATTCGTCGCATTCGATGGCCTTCTCTGCCTTGCTGGTCAGCTTGTGGCTCTCCAGGTGGTTGTGTAAACTTATCTTCTTGTTGGTAGTGTAATCACAGTCAGTACAGCGGTACTTCTTCTTGGTAAGGTGTTCAGGATGGTTTTTCATGTGCCTTTTCAAAAAACCTCTCGACTTAAACTTTTTCCCACAAATCATGCAAGGATAGACAGTCAAGGGATGTCCATCAGGGCCAATAATTATTGCTAAGGAAGGAAAAGAAAGGAGCATGAGCGATCAAACCAAGTTGTGTTTTGGTTTCTTCAAGAATTTAAAGCGTGTTCTGAACATTATTGGGCAAGTACTCCTATGTTAGGCTATTTGCTACTTAGCATCATTCCTTTTACAATTTTTCAACATAAGAGATACAGCAGCCTCATCAAAAAGAGAACCTGGTCTGGAAACTCCATTCAGTATGACTGTACCAACCTCACTCCCTCCAGTTTAAAAAAAAATAAATGAATATATATGTAACTTCTACCAACTAGTGACTGCAGCTGTATCAACTGAGAAATTGGTGGGAAATTATTGATAAAAACAAAGTTTCATAATCACAGTTTCTGCTTTGGTTATTCTAACAATATAACTTATGTCAATTTAAATATGTCTACAGAATTTTAATATGCAAATCAGCATACAAGAATAGACAAGAATATGTCACAAGAACTGAAGTACTTGCCTTGCTGCTCTGTCAAGTATTCCTGCTTTATGCTGACATAACCAGATTCTTTAAATATGTTTGGTTTTTTAAAAAAGTTAATGCTTCCAACATATTTGAGGGATTTCTTCTCATATCCACATAAAAATCACCCGAGTTTTGAATTTTTTCATCCATGTTTTACCCGCTCCCCCTTTTCTCTTTTTTTAATCCAAGGAAATCATTCATGAATATCACTGAATTCTTAAAATTATATTTTCACATTCAATACACAAAAGCTCTATGTGGTCTAGCAGCTAAACTGTCATCACAACACCTTTGGGGATACATACTAGAGTTTCATCTGAGAGCTCGCAAAGCACGCTGCGCTGTGGAACTCATGTGCCCTCACCTGTTTGGTACTGCCTGGAATCAGGTCTTCTCCTTTTCTTTGGTTTTTGTTTAGCCAGTCTGCCAAGCCCAGCAGACTCATCTATGTGCAAGAGGGCACTTGCAGTGCCATTCCGGTTTTCAATTCCATCAGAATTATTACCTAACAATGCGCATTAAAAAACAAAATTATACAGTATTATAAATTATAAAGAATTAGGGACTCTTTATAACTATAACAACGAAAAGTTAGCCATGATACTCATGAATGACAGAAATTCCCCATTCTAGGTAATGGGTTTTATGACCACATTTATTATAGAAAGACCATAGGAAATGCCTAGCTTCCAAATCTAAAAAACACATGACAGCATTTTGCCCCATGGCCATGGACTCCCTTGTTGTCTCCCAAAATTGTAAAGTCATGGGCCACATATAATCAAGATGAAAAGTTTCAGCTTGAAAGCCTGTGTACTTCTTGCAGTACTTCCTTCTACGTAATATACACATGAAGGAAATTCCTGTTAAAAATAAAGACAAAAAGTAGACTTTATAATCTTCCTCTACTCTTATGCAAATCAAATAACCCTTACAGGGTACTGGTATTTCAGATTTCTGAAACCTAAGACCACAAAAACCGTTTTCAATCATGAATTCATGTTCAAGAACCAACTCAATCCCAAGAGCTGCAACGCGACTTACCGTAAGCTGCCGCCCACGCTATCGGCATGAAAGTCTTGATTTCATTGTCATCGATTTGCTGTTCATGTGCAGCAGCGGCTGCCGCTGCGGCAGCAGCATCCTCCTCTCCTACAATCACTTCCATATAAACTTCGTCTGCAATTTCTGCAACATCTGAGTGGAAAATTATAGAAACTTGTGTGACCAGGTTTACAGAGATCACAGGAAAAGATATTTTCACTTGAATTCAGTAAATAGACAAGTAGAAAGAAGGTTCACATGTTATATACCTAGAACATAGCTTTCACGTAGTAAGCACTCAATAAATATTTATTGAATGAATCTTACATTTCTTGGCTTTTCCCATAATGTGCTTTTAAATAATCTTATTTTCCATATTCTTTGCCATTATGGTTTATTATAGGATACTGAACATAGTTCCTTAATTTGTTTTTAAAGCAACATTCTAAGCACACATAATAAGTCATTGATGTTCCCCTTGAAATACAGCAGAATAATAATCTCTACAATAATCCTACTTGTTTCCTTCCGATACTGGCCATATTTTTTTAAAAAAGAAAAAAAAATAGAGCTACAGGAACATAAAATTCTCTCCCACAAAAAGGCCACCTACTTACTTAAATCTTCATCTTCTTGCTGAGAGTCGTTGACAGTCATATAAACCATCTTTTCCCTTGGCACACGAATACTGCTATTTTGATCAAGTAGTTCAACTCCATGATCATTCTCAGGCTCACTCTCCACAATGTCTACAGTGCCACCTATCAGACAAGATGAAGGCTCCAAGAATTTATGTGAAGACTTCATTTCCACCTGTTTCACTTACTACATTTTACATACTTTTCTACTGCTATATTGGAACCCTTGCTTAAAATGTTATCTTCAGAAAAGATTACAAATATTCTCAGTCTAAACCACCAAAAAATAATTAGGTTTAAGTGTTTGATCAGGAGGTATACTATGCTGAAGGTTTCCTCTTACCTAAGTCATCCTCTCCAGGGTCAGCTTTAAAAATGTACACCTTGATGACTTCAGGGCAAGTGCCATCCACTTTACAAGGATCGATTTCCGACTCTGCATCCATGGTCATCCCAGAGGAACCATCGTGTTCTATTTTGCCAGCATCATCCACTAAAAAGGCAGGAAAATACATGACAAATAATAATAGCAGATATTTAAATAAAAGTTACCATTTTCAAAAGCCCTTTTTACAAATATAATCTCTAACTTGATTCACATAAAATTGGATGATTTTACCTAAACAAGTACACACGCAGCACATGGTGAGAAATGTGGCTGACTGCTAAACTAAAGCCGGGTCACAGAGGACTTTGTACAACCAGGCAGAGGGGCTCATGCTTGACCCTGGTAGGCAGGAGGTTTTTCAGTCTTGTCAGGTGTCACAATCTCTCAGGGAACTTAAAAACGCAGGCCCTCGCCAAGCAGTTCTACAGAATCAGAATTAGCAGGGGTGGGGCCTGATAGACAGATTTAAAGGAACCCTGCCCCAGGGATTCTGATCAGCAGTTTGAGGACTTCTGCTGTAGGTGGTGGGAGACTCTTAGGCAGAGCAGTGACAAGGTCAGATCACCATTTCTGCTACACCATGCTGGCCTTGAGAAAGGGGGATTCAAAGGGATCAAAACATAAAGCAGAGATATCAGTTTTGAGTCTACTGCAATAATGCAGGTAACAGGTGACAAGGCCTCAAAAATTAGGACAGAGGTAGTATGGATGGGGAAGAGGGCTACACTTGAGTCGTATCTTAGGACTGAAATCGCAGAACCTGGTGCCCAACTGAAAACTGAACATGACAAAAGGAGCCAAGGATAACCATGGGGTTTCTGATTTGGGTGACTGAATGACTGGGGGAAGAAATGGAAGGAAATTAGAGAAAGTATCTCTCTTCTGCATGTTTAATTAATTAACTTAAGGTCCAAGGGTAACCTCCCTAAAAGCTCTAAGAGCCAGTACCTGTCCCTATCCCTCCGTGATCACAGAACTTTTTGCTTGTTTCTCGCAGAGTATACGATTCACTGTGTTGTCACTAGGGGTGTGTTGCCTCCGTCTTTCCCACTGATAGAGCAGAATCTGTATTTTAATTATTCAGTCTTTTAAGACAGAGTCTGGTGATAGCAGACACTCAGAATACTGATGAATCAATGGTTCAAGGAATGACTGAGATGTGAAGTCAGCTGCTCGATACTCAAATCTGAAAGCTGAAGGCTGACCCACAGGTTTGGGAGCCATCGGTTCCATGTTAACTAAGCCTTGAGATCACAATGAGAACCTGCAGTGTGAGGAAAGAGTGGGCTGAGGATATCCTAGGGAATGTCATGGTTTAAGGGAGGGACAAGAAGAAGAGTTCACAAAGGAACCTGAGAAGGGAAAGCTGGACAGGTTGGTGGAAGGTCATAAAGGAAGCTAGGGAGTTAGAAGTTCCAAAAATCCTAGTAAGGCCCATGGCAATAATGCAGCATGCACCCAAGTCAAAGGGGAATGTCTGCACTGACAACAGTAACCTGGAAGTCACTGGTGTTCCTGCTGAAGAGCAGTGTAGTGAAGGCTATATAAGGTCAGATTAGAGGGGTTGAGGATTCAATGGAAGGTGTGAATTTCTTCAAAAAGTCCAATTTAAAAAAGGAGAACAAAGGGTAGAAACTAGAATGCATTGCAGGATCAAGGACTCTTCTGTTTAATTGATTAAAAATACTCGAGCATGCTCAGTCTGTGAGAGAAAATACAATAAAAAGTGAGAGGCTGAAGCCAGAGAACCTGGTGAAATTTTGGGATCAAGTTCTCAGAAGAACAGGGAGAAGATGAAACAAGGCATAAAGATGAAGGAATTTTCCTTAAATAGGAGGAGAAATACGCTATCCTTCTGAGACCTGAGAAGTTAAACATGGATGAGAATGAAGCTTATGTTGTGCTTAGAGAAGGGAAAGGAAGACTGTAATGCACAAAGTTGAAAGAATTCATGGCTGGTGGCTTCAACTGTGGATATGAAACAGGAGGTAAGGGCCTTGGTCACCAGTAAGAGAATGGCAGATAGGTTAAGAGCTTGAGAAGCTAGAGAAAATGAGCTGATCCAGGACAAGCTTACCGATATGAAGGTTCAAAGACACCAGCTGGTTAAATTCTCTGTGGTTTTTAAGAACTAAGAGAGGTTCCCTGAACTGAATATAACTACCTAAATTCAAGTATCTTGACTATGCTTTATAAAAATGACTTGTACAGGGAAAGAATCGACATTATGTCCTTATTTCTGGCCTGATGTGTACTTACCCTTTTTCAAAGCTAAATATTTCTATGACATACCCAGCTGACAAGGCCACTGTTATTTTCTTAAAGGTGGCTTTGGAACTTCAAACTGAGATGGCATTAGAAGGCTGAAGATCTCACCAAACTAGCAGGAGAGTCCTGAATAAATCTGTACGTCTTCAGAGAACTCATCTCTGAATAGTTTGATATTGTTGATGAAGCTTGGCCTCTTTTGGCAAGGTTTGTCAAAACTGATTCTAACATGTACTGGAAAATCAAATGTCCTTGTGTTTACAAAGAACAAAGTCAGGCTAGCTGTTATTGCATATGTTGAGTTTGTTGGTACTCATAAGATAAAACCTCTGATGACCAAAATCCAATCATTGTGGAGCTTGCAAAATGTCATGCATTTACCTGTAACTTAGAGTAAGACATTTGTTCGCTTTCAAACATGTGTGGGAAACACATCTGAAATATACAGACTTACCAAAGCCTAGCAAAGCTATTCTATTATTAGACAAAAGTAGAATTCACCTTCAGATTTTCACCTTGAGAATGTGTCCCACTAACTCAACCTATGAAATTATTCTGAATATGAAATATTACAGAAGTGATTTTTTAAAAAAAAACACAACATTTTGGTGGTCCTGTTAAGTACTAAACATTTCACTGTGATTTTAAAGTTACCATTAAAAATGAATTTCTAAAAACAGACAAAGAAGGCTTTGATAAAACTGAGTCATCATACATATGATTTCTGTATAAGTGCCTTTTTCTAATGCTGTAATGAAGAACTAAAGCTTCAGAATAAGGCCTCTCCAAAATAGAAGAGCATAATTTCTGGAAATTAAGGCCACCTCTAATAATAACTACCATTTGCATAGCATTTTGCAATTTCCTTAGCATTTCTATGTACTTTTCAATTTCCTTAGCATTTCTATGTACTTTTATTTCATTTGATTCTTACCTTTTCCAGATAAAGAAAGGAAAGCTCTGAGATGATACGTGATTTGACCAGTCAGTAAATAAGTGAGGGGTGGGAGAGTGAAGAGGTACCTGTCTTTAGAACTCAGACCTCTATTTTCATCTTTTGATTTTTGAAGAAATATATGTTCGCTGTATAAAATTTAGTATTGAAAAAATCACCAATAGTCTCACTAACCAGATATTGCATCATTAGGTAGTAAATTTTCTTCCCAGTTTTTTCTATTTAAAAAAAGAAAATTGGCATCACAGTTTCCTCAAGCCTTATGTAATAATCATCTTTACATCTCATCTGGTATTTTAAACTTGAAAGCTGAGGAAAATTTGGCTTATCAACGATCTCATCAGCAATAGCAAAACTATAGCAAAATACAGGCGTACCGTAATCTTAAGTTACATTTTCTCAGAACTTTGTAGAGATTGTTCCACTGTCTTCTAGCACTGAGTATTTCTGTGTGGATGTCCCTATAATACTTTATCCCCAAAGTTCACTAAACATCACTGTGATTATGACTTAGTGGTTTTATCATTCTGTCAACTTCTTGAAAGAAATATTCAATCTTTATTTCAGGAAAGTTCCTTGAAGAGTCCAATCTTTATTTCAGAAAAATTTCTTCCATTATAAATACTTTTCTAATTCATCAGTTATTCCCTTCTGGAATTTCACTTATGTGCAATTTTCTCCTTTATCTGTCTCCCATATCTATCCATCTTCTCCATAATCATTTATATCTTTTTTTAACCACTTCATTTTTGTGATTTTCTAAAGCCAGGTGTCCCTCTGCCCCCGGTTATATATACTGAGGCATATTTATGCTTATAGTTGTTTCTGTGGTAGCTTTTATCTTGATCATATTTTTACTTTTCAATTTCTTTCTGAATTCTGTCAGTTTGTTTTCTGCCTCTATTGTCTTGTAATACATTTTTTGAACCTTTGTATCTCTTCTCTGGTTTTTTTTTTTTGTTTTTTTTTTTGCGGTACACGGGCCTCTCACTGTTGTGGCCTCTCCCGTTGCGGAGCCCGGGCTCCAGACGCGCAGGCTCAGTGGCCATAGCTCCCGGGCCCAGCCGCTCAGCGGCATGTGGGATCTTCCCGGACCAGGGCATGAACCCGCATTCCCTGCATCGGCAGGTGGACTCTCAACCACTGCGCCACCAGGGAAGCCCTCTTCTCTGAGTTTTAAGAGATCATGTTTGCAATTTCACTGAGCCTTCAGGTCAGTGCTAACCAAGAGAACTTTCTGCGATGATGGAAATGTTCCATATGTCTGCACTAGCCACATGTGACTACTGAGCACTTGAAGTGTGGTTGGCGCAATTCAGAAACTATATATTTAATTCATCTTGCAATATATTGATATTAAATAAAATAATATTTCAGAGAGCTGAAGAACATGAATCTTAAAAGGGCTCACTATGCATGATAACACAATACATGACAAAAGACCCACAGGACTTCCCTGGTGGTCCAGTGAGTAAGACTCTGTGCTCCCAATGCAGGGGGCCTGGGTTTGATCCCTGGTCTGGGAACTAGATCCCACATGCCGCAATGAAGATCCCATGTGCTGCAACTAAGACCCGGAGCAGCCAAATAAATAAATATTTAAAAAAGAAAAGAAAAAAGACCCACACCTAACTAAACAAAACCCTATGATATTTCAGACCAACAGGGATAAAGAGATGATCTTTAAAACTTCCAGAAGAAAAAGAAACATCTACAAAGCAATGAGAATCAAAATGGCATCAGGCTTCTAAACCAATTGCTGGATGACAGTGAAACATGCCATCACAAATTCTCAGGGAAAATTCACTTCAACCCAGACTTCCATACCTAACCAAGTTATCAATCAACTTAAACGGTAGAAAAAATACTTTTAGTATACAAATCTAGACTCCTTAGGAAGTTATTTCAATATGTGGCCCAGTAAAATAAGGGAGTAAATCAAGGAAGAACATGGCACAGGGATCCAGAAAACAGTGGACTAGTCTCAGGAAATGATAAAAGGAAAATTTTAGAAAACTGTCTGCATTATAGTAAGCCTAAAACGCAACTAATCCAGAATGGATCAGAAAGACAGAAAGCTTCAAGAGGGGAGTCACTGGAAAAAGGAGAACTCAAAGAAAACAAACTGGAGAAGTCAAACTTGATAGTGTATTTCTTAGAAGGCACAAACAATTAAGAAAGAAAACCCGTGCTATAAGGGCATAATCAGTCTCAATGACAAAGTCTAATTAAGCTTGAAGTCTTTATATGACCAGTACCCACAAGGAGGACATGGATCAGTCAGTAAACCCCAGCCTTTCAGAACCGGAAGCTACCTGACAGATCTTGAAACAGACTATTTTCTTAATTTGAAAGAAAAATAAAGATGATTTTACTTCCTAAATAAGTTACTTCAAGGGACAGCCTGAATACACATATCTTTTCTAAAGGTTTAACAAGAGTGCCAGGTTATAAATGTTAGGATTGATGTCTAGGTGGGAAACCAAGCCTTTTCATAAAACCGTACCTCAGTATTGCTGCTGAAGAGAGAATTTGGTTCTCTGAACCAAGAGCCTATTCTAACTTACTCTGATGAGTCCAACAGTCATCTTACTATCTAATCACTTCAATTTTTTTTTAACCTCTAAACCAAAATCCAATCAAAAGAAAAACTATGGAATAAAAACTTGGTATTCGGGCTTCCCTGGTGGTGCGGTGGTTGAGAGTCCACCTGCCAATGCAGGGCACACTGGTTCGTGCCCCAGTCCAGGAAGATCCCACATGCTGCAGAGCAGCTGGGCCCGTGAGCCATGGCCGCTGAGCCTGTGCGTCCAGAGCCTGTGCTCTGCAACGGGAGAGGCCACAACAGTGAGAGGCCCACGTACCGCAAAAAAAAAAAAAAAAACTTGGTATTCGACATCCTTAGGGTTCCGGTGTGGGTGGGTGGTATTGGAGAGTGAAGACACCATGGATGGGTAGTTCCTCCTAAAAGGATACCTAAGCTCACGATCATCTGTTATGTCCCAGACACTGTGGTGGGTAGTTTCGCTATACTTTATCATGAAATCAATGACAACAACCCCAGGACTTAAGTGTTTTATCTCCATTTTACAGATGTGAAACCGGAGCACCTAAAAGACTAACATGCAAGAAGCATTCTGCCAAGGCAGCAACTGCTCTAGTAGATAAACACATTTAAAAGATCACTTTTAGGGCTTCCCTTGTGGCGCAGTGGTTGGGAGTCCGCCTGCCGATGCAGGGGACACGGGCTCGTGCCCCAGTCCGGGAAGATTCCACATGCCGCGGAGCGGCTGGGCCCGTGAGCCATGGCCGCTGAGCCTGCGCGTCCAGAGCCTGTGCTCCACAACGGGAGAGGCCACAACAGTGAGAGGCCCGCGTACCACCAAAAAAAAAAAAGAGTGGGAGATCTAAAAGTGATCTTTTTTGCTGTACGCAGGCCTCTCACCGTTGTGGCCTCTCCCATTGCGGAGCACAGGCTCCGGACGCGCAGGCTCAGCGGCCATGGCTCACGGGCCCAGCTGCTCCGCGGCATGTGGGATCCTCCCGGACCGGGGCACGAACCCGTGTCCCCTGCATCGGCAGGCGGACTCTCAACCACTGCGCCACAAGGGAAGCCCTAGACCTCCCACTCTTACCTTCCTCCTCAAGAACCCTCCTTCTGAGGTTAAAATTTCATCTTAATTTTATTATATAGCCTATAAAAGATTTGAAAGAACTGGTTATAATCTGATCTCCTTTAATTCTTGAAACTTTCCTAGAGGGGTTCAAAGGCTTAATGAAATTAGTCTCATTCTGTAGACAGGGAATTAATGCAACAGAGACATTCAAGTGCCTATCCTAAGTTACAGTGATCTCCAGCATGGTGTCAGAGATATAATTAATGAAAAATATTTGCCAAATTGCACTGAAGTGGTCTAAGACCCCTAGTTAATTAAGAACTAGTTAAGCAAGAACTGACTTCTTAACCAATTCCGGGGGAAAAGGAATGACTATTACAATTCCACCCTCTGCCTGCCATTACCCCAAAATCCCCTGATGGGACAACAGGAAGGTCTTGAATGAAGCCAGTCCAGAGTTAGTCTTGCTAGCCCAGTGGATGCCACCAACAGAGATACTCTGTGTGGATAACACCAATGGCCAGTAGTTACTGATAGGCATGCTTTGTGCTGGATGCCTGGTGCACATGACCTGTAATTCTCACGACCACTCTGTAGGTCAGGTAGTATTACTGCCTTTGCACAAATAAGGAAACTAAGGCCAAAGTGAAGTCAGTAACTTGCTGAGAAGCAGGAATGGCATCCAAGTTGAAGGCTGGCTGACTCTAAGCTACAGGTGCTATTTCCATACACCATGTTGCTTCTCTAGGATCCCTATGAAAGGACAGCCATGTTCTCTCTCTCCCTCTTTCCTCTCTCCTCCTCTCTCTCCACTGACCAACTCCATTATCCCACCAAGTAATCAGAGATCTGTTCCAAGGGCAAAAGCTATCAGATAATTTTTATCTAGGCCTCAAGCAGATAAACAGTAAACATGAATCACAAGGCCAATGTGAAGCTCCAACTGCTTCTAAGACTTGCAAGATGTAGACTTTTTAACACAATCTTGTGGGGAGAGGGAAGGACTACAACATCTTTACCTTATTTGAGCACTTTATTCTTAGTATAAATCTGACATCCTGATTGGACGTTAAGTTGAGAGCTTAATTCACTAATTTTAGTGTTGATTTCTAAATAAATTTCAGAATGCCTACAGTAAAGACAATAATTTTAGATGGATTAACACAAACCTTTTTTAATTTTACCAGAACAAGCTAGACATCTTCTCTAAAATAGTCTTAGTTCAATAAATAAGACTTCTCTCACATTTCAGAAATATTCCCATGTGGATATGTATTTTTTAAATTCTACAATTTTATTGTGGTTTATCAAATGGTTTAAGGATGAAAACTGATAGAGCGCATATATTAAAAAAATGGTAAGACACATACACATGCAGCAATCAGCCCACAGAACAAAGGAATAAACAAATATTTAACCATGTCTCCTGTACTAATAGCCCCTAGAATCAATAAACAAGTCATTAGATTGTACTAATCCTCAGAGTTTATGCATTAAACATATAGAGATTTGGATTTATTTATCATTCATTCCCCAAACAACTTTTTATTGGATGTCTACACTATGACAAAAGTTGTGCTTAATTAGGAGCTAACATCAGATCAACTGGTCAAAATACCTAAACTAGAAGGCCAGGGCCACCACACACTGCATCCGTGGGGTGCTGCTGACACTGTAGCTGTACAGTAGACAGCGGCAGGCAGCAACCATGTATACAGACCCTCAGCTTGTCTAATGTGCTCCGTTTCTAGTGATGGTTTTACCATCTGCCCAGCTGCACAAGCCAGAAGCCTGAGAGGGAGCTTCAAACCCTCCCTCTTCCTCAACCCTAAATTTAATCCAAATCCTACTTTCTAAGTATGTCATGAAGCAGTTTCCGTCAAACTCTACTGATAGAACCTTATTTCAAACCATCATCATCTGTTCCTCAGCTGGACTACTACAACCTCCTCCCATAGTGTGCCTTTTTGGTTTCTGATTTTACTCTTACCTTGTCTGCTCTCGACAGCGCCGTTAAGGTTACTTTTCTGAACTGTAAATCTAATCATGTTACTATTAATCTGCTTACAACCCTCTAACAACTCCCCACATCAAAAAGGCAGAGCAGGCTTCTTAGTATATTCATGAGCCCTTATGACTGTGCCTTTCCCTATTTTGCCACTCACTTCTCATCATTTTCTCCATTCACCTCATCAGAGACATTATTTGCACCCCAAAGAAGAAGTCTCTGAACACTCACAGATCTTTCCCAGCTCCCTCCAAATAAACATGCTCTCCTCTCTGCCATTCCTCCCTCCTCGGCTGCCCACTGAACATTTCATTCCCTCTTCAAATTAAGTTCACCCCACATTATTTTTTAAAGATGTGATAATGGTATTACTGTTTATTTTTTTTTAAATCGTTATCTTTCAGAACTCTATACTGAAATACTTATGAATGAAATGACGTGCAGAATTTGCTTCAAAACAATGTAAGAGGGAAGGAAATGCACAGGAGTAGAGATGAAATAAATTCAGTTATGTCTTCAACCAAGCTTCCACAGAACTTTGGCTTATAATACTTTCATAGCATTTAGCTCACCCAAGTGTACCCAAAATTTCCCAACATCTTTTCCCTTAGTGCTTCCAAAATGCTTTGTACATCCAGTTATATATCTTTTCACACTAAACTGTAATTATCTGCTTCTGTTTGTCTTCTCTCCAGGACTGTGAACTTTTAAAGTCAGAGACTTTCACTGTTTATCTCTAACGGCTAGCACAGTTCCTAGCTTATCATGGCTTATCAATAAATGTTTGTGACTAAAGATACAAGAAAAAGTAAACATGGGCAAGAGTATAAAAATAATAGTTTATACACAATTCCTTTTTCTCATGTAAACATAAATTTGAAAAAAATAACATTTCTGAGGTAGAAAAACAATGGAAAAGGGTTTGGAGGCTGCCTGAGTAGATTCTGCTATGATGGGTTAAATAAGAAAATGTTTACGCCCCCTCTAAATTATTTCCTAACGTCCTTGAAATTGGGTATGCAGTAATACTGCAAATTTTAGTAAATCACTGGAACTCTATTTGCCTCTTCTGTCTACCAATAAGCACTATTTATCCCAAACTCTACTGCTCTGTAGTATTAACTTTGTACACACACACACATGAAGAAGGGCAATATGAGAGTGGGGACTAGACATTTTGGAATAAAACACACTTGATTTCAAATGTTCACCCTAATGCTAGCTGGATGTGTAACTTTGGACAAGTTACTTAAATAGAGCCTCAGTTCCCCAATCTGTAAAACAGTGGTAACACCAACGTTATAAGGTTGCTATAATTAACAAATTATATAGTAAGTTCTGGCACAAAGATATTATTTATTGAAGGTTTACTATTACCTATTTTTATTGTTACCAACTTGTTACAAATCTCCAGCTAAATAATTCTTGGGATAAAAAAGCTTAAGTTTTAAAATTTTTTAAGAACTGTCCATATTGACTTGATAACAATCAAACCATAAACACAATCCTAAACATTTCTGCCCAAAAAGAGAACTTTATTAAAAACAAACCTCACCAAACAAACTTAATTATCTCTTCTGATGGAAATGCCCACTGACTCAAGGGCCATTAGAAGATGGGTCTGATGAGTCTGACAGCATTTTGCACACGTTAGTACCTGAACTCTTTCTTGAAATATTAATTCAAATGGACTTAAATTTTATATATATATATATATATATATATATATATATATATATGCTACTACACCAAAACAGTTCAATAAGCATTAGTTAAGAACTAACCAATCTAATGATATATCAACATTCAGCTTTTATAAAAGCAGTTGCATACTGCAGAACATGGTGTTTTGAATACAAGCTTATCTTAGTGAAAAGGTCTTTGACCTTAGAATATAAAAACAACTAAATGGAGAGAACACAGCTATGTTACTACCCCACACTCACTGTCATCAAAAAGTTTTATTAAAGTTATGGTCTGCACCAAGTAAAATTTCCAAGTTTACAATAAACATGTTAAAAATGTTGATAAACTCTCACTTAACCCAACTAGTTTAAAGGTTCCAAGATTAAATTATTTGCTATAATTTTTGTTAATGTTTGTCTTCTTTAAAACTGCTTAAAATAACTGAAAGCACATATTTTATTAAAATGTGTATTAGAAATGAAGCACCATAAAGGTTTACATTAGAACAGAGACTCTCTGCCAAGTGATCAGGCTTTGGCAGGAGAAGCCCCATACTCCAGAGGCATATTAGTTGTTTTCTTTGGTGTTAATATCAACAGTAAGCACACATACCCAAGTATGCTGGTTTTCCATAAGTACACACTATGTTGCCATAACTTGTTAATTTTGCTAAACCTTTAAAAACTCACTTATGGATTTTTGCCTGGCCTTTAAAATTCAGACTTTAATATTCAGGGTAGTAAATTTTACAAATTCACTACCCATTTCTGATAACATGAAAACAGTATAAGGACAGACATATAGATCAATGGAATAGAATTAAGAGTACAGCAAATTCGGGCTTCCCTGGTGGCGCAGCGGTTGAGAGTCTGCCTGCCGACGCAGGGGACACGGGTTCATGCCCCGGTCCGGGAAGATCCCACATGCCGCGGAGCGGCTAGGCCCGTGAGCCATGGCCGCTGATCAGCGTTTTTTAGCAATAAAATATTTTTAATGAAGATACGTACATTTTTTTAAGACCTAAAGCACATGTAACAAACTACACTATAGTGTTAACATAACTGGGAAACCAAAAAAATTCATGTGACTCACTTTAGTACAATATTTGCTTTACTATAGTGGTTTGGAATCAAACCCGCAATATCTCCAAGGTATGCCTGTTTAGATAAACTGGATTTCATCAAAACTTAAAACTTGTACATCAAAGGACGCTATCAAAGAGAAGACAACCAACAGAACAGGAGAAAAGATTTGCAAATCACATATAAGGGATTTGCATCTAGAATATATCAAAAATTCTTTCAACTCAGTAAAAAAAGACAACCCAATTTAAAAATGAGCAAAACGGGCGTCCCTGGTGGCACAGTGGTTAAGACTCCACCTGCCAATGCAGGGGACACGGGTTTGAGCCCTGGTCGGGGAAGATCCCACATGCCGTGGAGCAACTAAGCCTGTGCACCACAACTACTGAGCCTGCGTGCCTGGAGCCTGTGCTCTGCAACAAGAGAAGCCACCGCAGGAGAAGCCCGCACACCGCAACGAAGAGTAGCCCTCGGTCACCGCAACTAGAGAAAGCCCGCGCACAGCAATGAAGACCCAACAAAGCCAAATAAATAAATATATTTTTTTTAAAAAAAGGGCAAAAGATCTGAACAGACATTTCTCCAAAGAATACATACAAACGGCCAATAAGCACGTGAAAAGACACTCAACATCATTAACCATCAGGGAAATGTATATCAAAACCACAAGAGGATACCACACTTCATATCCACTAGGATGGCTATCACCAAAAAGTATTAACAAGTACTGGAGAGGATGTGGAGAAAATGGAATCTTCATTCACTGCTAGTGGGAATGTAAAATGGTGCAGCTGCTTTAGAAAACAGTCTGGCAGTTCCTCAAAAGGTTAAACATAGAATTACCATATGACCCAGCAATTTCACTCCCACATATATACTCAGAAGAGATGAAAACATATATCCAACAAAAACTTGTACACAAATGTTGATTGAAGTCCTAACTTGTACACAAATGTTGATTGAAGTCCTAACAGCCAAGAAGTGGAAACAACCCAAAAGTTTATTAACTGATGAAAAGACTAAAATGTATACCCATACAATGGAATATTATTCAGTAATAAAAAGGAATGAAGTACTGATACATGCTACAACATAGACGAATGCTGAAAACATTATGCTAGGTGAAAGAAGCCAGACACAAAGGACCACATATTATAGGATATCACTGATATGAAATGTCCAGAGTGGGCAAATACAGAAAGTAGATTAGGGCTTGCTTAGAGTTGGAGAGGATGGAGAGGGATAATATGAGTGATAGTTAAAGGATATGAGGTTTCTCCTTGGGGAGATGAAAAAATTTCTAAAATTGATCGTGAGGAAGATTGCACAAGTTTATGAATACACCAAAAGCCACTGAATTGCACACTTTAAACGGGTGAACAGTATGGTATGTGTATGAAAAGCTATTACCAAAAAAAAAGTTTATTTCAAAACTTAAATTGAATCTAGGATTAGAAAGGAACACCTAACTTCCATTCATCTCCTACCTAACTGTCCTAATTAAAAGACATGAGAGATGTCAACAAGACCTAGAGTGACATTTCCTTGATCATATTAATATCAGAGGCACCCAAAGAATATTTTGATTTTGTTTCCTGCAGCTGTTATAAGGCAGTGCCTGACTCATCATCACCAGATCTTCTCCAACTTTCCCTATTGTACAAACTGATGTTTCACAAAATAGCATCTTGACTATGCAGCTGCAGAGTGAAACTGTAGGAGGGTGAAGACCACTGCAAAGAAATTAGGGATGCCTGGCAGCTGTCTCAGATTCATGCAGAACTAAGAAACAATTTGAGTAACAAGTGGATGATTCAAACACTCCACCTTTCAGAGAGACAGAAAACTCCTAAGTACCATAAAGCAGTGCCACCATATCTAGCCCGACCAGAACCAAATAACAGCCACAGCTACTGGTAGGGAAGAAATGTGTCATTAATACCTTGGATGAGGCGTGATGTCCACAGACTTTCAGCTATAGCATTCATTTATTCAACAAACATTTCACATCTAATATGCCAAAGGATTTGATGGCGAATATACATAAGTAGCTAAGATGCAATAGACAGTTCCTGTCCTCAAGAAACATACAATCAATTTAGAAGCAATCACAACATCTAGAGAGCAAAGACTAGATGAAGAGGTCATCCTGACCTCAAAGGCAGCTATACTGTGACAAAGAATGTTTGTGCCAATGTACACTACCCATGACACTACTACTTGCTAATTTATCATCTTTTTTTTTTTTTTTTTTTTTTTTTGCGGTATGTGGGCCTCTCACTGTTGTGGCCTCTCCCGTTGTGGAGCACAGGCTCCGGACGCGCAGGCTCAGCGGCCATGGCTCACGGGCCCAGCCGCTCCATGGCATGTGGGATCTTCCCAGACCGGGGCACGAACCCGTGTCCACTGCATCGGCAGGCGGACTCTCAACCACTGCGCCACCAGGGAAGCCCTAAAATACGTATTTTACGTACATATATAAAATATACTAAAATACAGTACAAGAGCAGTTTGTGTCTATCTGTATTTACTTTTTCAGAAACATTAAAATCTATACCAATTAGCACAAACCCAGGGCCTGAAAAAAAAGATGACTATAAATAAAATTTTTAATAAAAATTTTGTAAGTCTGAGCTCTAATACAAGAATCTACTACACTATGTCAACCATTACTAACGAAACGTCTGGTTTTTTGGATGACTTTCTTGGAGGGTTGACTTCCTAAAAGAGTAATAAAGGTAAAAGACAGTGTGCAGCTGAAGGTCGAACTAATGCCATGAACTTTACTCCTTAGCTAACAAGTTTAAGACAGAAAGGACAGAAAAGGGAAAGAGAAGTCAAGAACAGAGAGTGCTTTCTCAAGTATTTCACCAGATCCTCCTCCCCTCATAAAGCACAATGAACCCAATTCCTTCCTTTCTCCAGCCTTGCCCCTGGGTTGCCTAGTCGTGGGATAGAAAATCCGGTAGTTACATTTAAAAATAGCATTTTCATTTAAATAGTGCATCTTACATACAAACTTAGGTCTCCCAATCTCAGCTGGCCCCTGCAGTTCGTTCAGCAATCTATAAGTTCTTAGCTTCCTGCCCTGGCCCATCCCCATACGACATAGGCTTTTCAACCCTTTGCCACTACCCTTCAACTCCCACCCAACCTCTGCAAGTCCTTCTATATTAGCAGGTGAATTTGCTACACAGAGAAAACAGCTCCCAACATTCAAACACTCCTTTTAAACTTACTGTCCCAGGCCCAGGCTCTCCAATTTTCCTGATCCTTAACTGCCTTCCTGTCTCAGAGAAGGGGACTCTTTTTCTCTAGGACTCACCTACCAGCCTTCCACCACTGCCCTGGACCCTACTCCGTTCCTCTGCTCTGGAACCTGCTCGAACTGTTAGCCCTTCCTATATCTTCAGTCTCTGTTCAACTGTTTGTGTCCTGCACCTGTAAACCTACATATATGCTCAACACACTTCCACCATCCATCCAACCATCAAAAGCTGTACTCTTGCTTCTTCTGTCCCTTCACTGACCAAAATGGCAATTTATACAAACTGCTTCACCTACTCCACCACTTCTACCAACTTCTCAATCCATTACAGCTTATCTCCTCTATCTCTTCTCCACTGGCCCATGCTTTATTGAAACTATTCTAATTAAGATACCAATAACTTTTTATACAATTTTTTAAGGTTACTTTCCATTTATACTTATTACAAAATACTGGCTATATTCCCCATGTTGTACAATACATCCTTGAGCCTATATTACACCCAATAGTTATAATAATAAAAAATTTAAAAATTAAAAAAAATAAAGTTGCCTTCCCACAAAAATAAAACAAAAAGGATAATTCAAAAAAAAAAAGATATCAATGACCTCCTAACTGCCTAACGAAAAAGCCCACTCCCTCCTCAGTAACTAACACTCTTAGAAATTCTGCTTATCTTTGACAGTGTTAAAAACATTCTAAAGATTTTTCTCCTCTTCCTCTTCCTAAAACCTCCTGACTTTCATAGGCTCTTCTCTGCCTACTTCTTAAATGCCCAAAGGATCCATACTTGACACTCTTACTTGACAAGCACTCTCTGGGGACCACCACCCATTTCCACATAGGGTACTACCTATATTCCGTTGTCCCAAATTTCTTCACAAACTCTCTCAAAATCACCAAATTCATATTTTCAACTGCCTACAGAAAACATCCACCAGATTGTCCCCAGCAAGCAACCTAAACTTTTAACAGGTCCTGAAACATTTTCTTTCCACCAAATCTATTCCTCCTCCCAGGTAATGGCATAACCAGGCACCCAATCTCCCACGGCAGAAACCTTAGTGTCCTCCTTGAATTCTTTCTCCCTCAAATCCTTACCCCTATTCTATCTATCACCAAATCGCATTCATTTTACTTCCTAATCTCTCTTAAATCCAGCTCCCCTGCTCTACTTCCATTACTATGAAGGTACTTAGGATTTTCTTTATCTCATGTAGGAACCATTCCAACTTCTCTCATGTAGGAACCATTCCAACTTCTACTACCAGGATTACCTTCCTAAAATAAATTCAAACTTGAAACAGGATATTACATTTTTCCTTGTCAGAGTGGCAAAAATTAAAATGGAAAACAATACCCTACGCTGGTCAGAGTGTAGGGAAAGGGACATTCTCATAAACTTGGTGGAAGGAATTATATTAGGCAAAATACCGAGGCAAATATAACCAGACTTATAAATATGTATACCCTCTGATCCAGCAATATTATTTCTAGAAATTTATTTTAAGTAAATAAACAGAAAGTGCACAAAGATATGAGTACATCCTAAAGTTCCCATTATTCCCAACAGAAGCCAAGACCTTTTTGACATACTATATACCATTTGCCTAGAATGGCTCCCTCCTATCCATGTCCTTCTTCATCCTGCAAAACTAGGAACTCATCCTTGAGTTCAAAGGTCAGCAACTCCATTCTGTCTCCACAGCAATTTAGTCACACCTCTGCATCACAGTGTAACCTATCTTTCTCTCCCACTGTAGACTGTAAGCTCTCCAAGGACAATGGTTTGTGTAATTTTTTTTTTTTTTTTTGCGTTATGCGGGCCTGTCACTGTTGTGGCCTCTCCCACTGCGGAGCACAGGCTCCGGACGCGCAGGCACAGCGGCCATGGCTCACGGGCCCAGCCGCTCCGCGGCATGTGGGACCTTTCCGGACTGGGGCACAAACCCGTGTCCCCTGAATCAGCAGGCGGACTCTCAACCACTGCGCCACCGGGGAAACCCTGTGTAATTTTTATTTAGCACATATCCATATTTGTACTATCTACAAAAATGTCTGACACATAGTAGGGGCACAGTAAACACATGTTGAATGAAGGCATTTTCCTCCTCTTTACACAAAGACCTCTCTGATTTCCAAAATCTTAAGAACTTTTAAAAGGTATTTCCTAGGCTGCCCTGGTGGCGCAGTGGTTGAGGGTCTGCCTGCTGATGCAGGGGACACGAGTTCGTGCCCCGGTCCGGGAGGATCCCACATGCCGCGGAGCGGCTGGGCCCGTGAGCCATGGCCGCTGAGCCTGCGTATCCGGAGCCTGTGCTCCGCAACGGGAGAGGCCACAACAGTGAGAGGCCCGCGTACCGCAAAAAAAAAAAAAAAAAAAAAAAAAAAAAGGTATTTCCTAAAATGCTGGTGGACTCCAGTATTTTATATTAAATTCCTGTTTTATAACAGGTATTTAAGCAAAGCAAATGGTCTCGTGCATTTATATAAGCAAATAGTCTGTGAGTCTTTATTTGTCTGAAGTTTAGTTCCTAGAGGCATAATCAGAATTTCCATACTGGGTCAGAACTGTGGTCTATCTAACTGAGGATTAGGATCCTCCGGATCTCTGAAAGTGGTACCAAGAAATAAATTGTAAGAAGACATAGCTGTTCTCCCAGATGTTAGAGGTGTGTTCCAAAACACCTTACTTTTCTTCAATAACCTAGTATGAGTCCATCATACTTGAAATCATGTTTTAGAATATTTGTTTAAATACTATGCCAGAGCTCTTTTCCATGCTATCTGTTACATAAAGAGCATTTTACATAGTACATAGTATTACATAAGTAGTACTGTACATCCATATACAAGAATATAAGTAGTTTGGGTATATATTTTTCCTCTAAGTTGAACTCCTTTTAAGTTTCAAGAGGGTTCCTAATTCTAATGAAGGCTGGTAACAGCCTAATCACATCCTTCATGATTTCACAAAGTTCAGTTCTAGTCCTTTCAATCTCTGATCTCTAGACTGAAGAAATCTCATCTTTCTACTGTGTCCTTACAGAGAAATGATTCTACTCTGTACCATTCCACTTTTCTTAATTTTGAGTTATCTTACAGGCTCCAAACTGAAACAACAATGAAGGAAGGTCCATGAGATTTAATTTTATAGAAGTCAAGAAAACTTCACCCCTGATATAAGTTAGACAGCCTTCAAAAACACCTTTGACAACCACTGTACCCCAAGACTTACAAGAAATCATAAGGTAGTCCTCACAGTTGCTTTTGTCGTCATCTTGCTGGTCCACAGGAATCCCATTGGCATCTATGACTGCTTCAGAGGCACAATCTGCTACCAATACTTCTTCTGACACTACGTCAGCTGTCAGAGGATCAGTGACGATCTCTGCCTCTACGACACTATCATGAACAATGTGTTCAACATGTCCAACATCAGACACATGTATGGATTCACTCGTCAAGACGTGTTCTGGCATAGACATTGAGGCTGAAGTAATATCAGAAGCTAAAACATCATCTGGGACTGTGCAATGTGCTAAAGAAACTTCTTCGGTTACATCTGAGTCCAGCACTTGCTCAGGAATGATGACCGTTTCAGATACATCTGCTTCTTCCATGATATCTGGACACTGAACATCTTCTATAACAACGTCCTCGATAACATCTTGGATTACAACTGAGTCTGGGTCATCAGGAACAAAGTTATGCACAGTTATGTCTGAATCCACAACATCTGAAACAAAAACAGTTTCTTGTACTTCCACAACAATTTGATCACCATCCATGTGTGTAGCATCAGCTCCTTAAAAAAAAAAAATTAAAATCACAAATTTCAGGTAGACATGCATGACTACCTCAATTAATATAAATGTTACTTAATTTCTACCAGGAAAACAAACTAGCTCCTCAGTTGTCTCAAACATTAAGATAGATTAAAGAAATAGAGATAACCTATTTTTGAATCATATCAGAAATAGAAATTCTTAATACAAGAACTTTTATACTCATCCCAAATCAATTAACAGGTAAGGAAATAAAAGAAAAACAAAGTAAATGTGGCAGTCACACACACAAAAATATATTCATGAAAGTAATATTCTAGGCTGACTAAAACTAAACCCATATGCATAGGTACTTAAGGGATGATTATAAAAATTAATAAGTAAAGCAACTTCAGGTGGCAAATATACCATTTTCCTTCATTATATGTTTTTCACTTCTTTCCCTTCTTGCTCCATCTCTCTTTCAACTCATATTTTTTTCTCCTGTCCATCTCTCCCATGTTTTCTTTTACTTCCCTTCATTTCCCCTTTCTCCTCCTTTATTCTAGAACAATATCCCACCAATATCCTCCATTTATGATTATGGAAATTCAGAAACTATCCTCCGAATCTAGAATATAAAAAGAATCGGGCCATAAATAAAAAGAGGGCTAGAAGGCCACAGTTAAAGAGAAAGACAACTGGTTAAGGAGCCTCTGTAGACAGATAAAATGAATAAAAGTGCAGTTGCTCTGGAGCAATGGAAGGTGAGGTTAGCTGGAGTGGGGCCTGCCCCAACCTCACCAGGGTAGTCCGCCTCCATTCAGCTTCCTCCCATCCCCCCATATGCCAATCCCCCTGGCACTTCCTCAGAACATAAGAAACCCTACTCTAGTCCACTCTGCAGTTAACAAGTGAAGGTAGAGGGTTGAATCAATTGAAGCCCAGTGAGATTAAATGACTTCACCAAGATCACACAGTTTGCACAGGTTATGGTGCTCAGTAAATACTACTCTGAATTAATGCCACAAATGAGAATCGAAGTCAGATATCCTTGCCAAAAACATAATGTAAAATAAAATAAAACAAATCTGGTGCCTTGGCTCCTGATCCAGAGAAAAGCAAACAATATTTTATAAAAGTCTTACCTAAAAAGCTATTCAGTCGATTAGTGCTTCTGGATGTGACTCAGACCAGGCTGAGTCCAAGCAGCTGCCTAACTCAATGACTCTGTGTCAATGGCCAGGCCCTCAGAGAGACACATGGCTTTTTTTTTTTTAAACAAACACAAATAATCAACAAGGGCCAAAGAACCTTTAAAAATGTAAGAAATCTTAAAGCCAGTTAATATCCATTTTATTTACACCTAGAAATAATAGAGAGTGCTTGCTTTAATTCCCACAGAACTTCTACAAAATGCTTTATACTGTTTTCAATATTCTCAATATTAACATCAAGCAATAGATCACTGTAATCTCCATTTTGCAGACATGAAGATGAAAGTATTTAGGATTTGGACACTTATTAGTTTTGTGACCTTGGGCAAGTCATTTAACCTCTGAGTTTCGGTTTCCTCATCAGTGAAATGAGGACAGTAGTATCTGCCATGCATACCTCACAGGACTGCTGTGATGATCAAATGGGAATATATGGGAAGTGTTCTGAAAAACTGTAATGAAAGGTTTCATTATTATTAGGACACATGAAAATGGAGGCCCTGGCAGATTAAGTGACTTGCTCAAAGATAAACAAACACCATAAGTGTTAACAATCAGGGCTAAAATGCAACAGCCCTTCAATCTACCCCTTAGCCCATGATCCAGGCTTGCTTGTGGCAACATTAAGCTAGTAAGTGGTGTGCTTTTTTCTCCAAAGAGCTTAGTCTCTCTTTCAAGCACATTAATTATACTTCATGTTCTAAAGAAAAAAGAATCAAAACTTTGCATTTATCATTATCAAGCTGAAATTACCAAATGTGAGTCAAAAGACTATCCCAAATTGTTAAGAAAAATACACAAACCCCCAATAGACTTAGAGATTAAAGAAGAGTTAAAATTAAAAATCGCTAATATTTAATTTCCTGATAAAGTTAATTGCTATTTCTTTAGTATGCAATACAGTCATTTCAAGTCCAATGGAAAACTCATTAACGTTTTATTTATAAGGGTAGCTAATTAGTGTGATACAAAACCATTTTATATTACAAAACCTAGCATAATCACTTCACTATGTTATATAACTGGAACCATGAGTAATCCAAAATTGTGAATACTTTTTTCCCATTTTTAGAACTTCATAAATTTAATTCTCCTTGTACAGTTTGGGAAGTGAGGTAAGACTCCTTTTGCTAACTTGCGAGAGAGAGAATTTTAAAAGTAGGATGAGGTCAGAACAATGGAGGGCCTTAGGTTTATACTTTACCTGCCGGGTAATGGTCTATGTGGAAGAAAGTAGAATGAAGAGATGTAAGCAAGGAATATTTTCGAAGGGAGAACTTTAACAGGACTGAAGTAAACACTAAGGTTTTGATAATGTTGCTGTTACTGACAAGAATATGAGTGTTGGTTATGAGGGAGCCAAATTTTAAGGAGGGGAATAATAATATACTCACTTTAACATCTCTAAGCTTGATAGGATAACAAGATACCTAAGTGTAAATATCAATGACAGCGTCTAGCAATTTTTCCACTTGACAACCAACTCCAAATCTGGTAGGTGGGAAGTGGAACAACCCCAGTAGTTATACCTGCTGCATCAAAATATGAGTTTGGCTCTTGTGGTTGTAATTCAAGTCCATCTTCATCCATGGCCTTTAATTCTCATCAGTCACAGCTCCTAAATTAGGCGAAAAAGTAAACCAAGTATTACTTTTCTTAATATATGTATTAAAAAATGTCATCATACTATTTACATTTCTGAAACACCAAAAATTATGTGACAGATGAACATCTATCAAAAATGTGTCTATCTGAAATAAAAGGGAAAAGTTAAAATTAAATTGCCAAAAACATAATGATACATGGGCATCTATATGACAAGGAAAGGTGGATAAATCAAATAAGTCAGCTTTGCCTCGACTTTTTGAGATACTGCTTACATACATCATACATACATACGTACATACATACACACTGCAAACGTCTTGATGCATTCTGACACATGCATAAATCTGTGTAATCACTACTCTACCCAGATCAAGCCAGAGAACATTTCCAGCACCCCAGCACTCTGGTCTCCTCTCACTCTGTATACTCCTCACTCCCACAAGGGTAACCGGCTTTATTAAGGTTCAATTTATACTCTGTAGCTTATCGGGAGGAAATTCCTGCACAATTTTCATATTACTTCTCTGAATTTAATGTAGCAACTAAGCCCGTGTGCCACAACTACTGGGGCCGCATGCCACAACTACTGAATCCCATGCACCTAGAGCCCGTGCTCCGCAACAAGAGAAGCCACCACAATGAGAAGTCCACGCACAGCAACGAAGAGTAGCCCCCACTCGCCACAACCAGAGAAAGCCCGTACACAGCAACGAAGCCCCGGTGCAGCCAAAAAAAAAAAAAAAATTTTTTTAATAAATAAATAAGCCACACACAAAAAGAAAATACAAAAAACTAATCCCCCAATCTAGAGAAGTAAATTCCTGCAGTGTATTTATACTCTCCTGGCCATAGTTGATTGGCACTAACTATAAAACGGTAAAAATAAGTTCATCTTTGAGCACAATAAAATCAAAGTCCTATCCCCGAGAATCGAAACCATGAGCAAAGGTCACTCAGTCTATCTTTCTGTCTCTGTCTCTCCCCTCTCCTCTCCTGGCGGCTGGAACATATGAGGTGAGGAAGGCCATTTTCCAACTTCAGCTTAGACTAGTGAGATAAAGTTTACAAGTAAATAATAAAAAGAGGGCTTCCCTGGTGGCGCAGTGGTTGAGAGTCCGCCTGTCGTTGCAGGGGACACGGGTTCATGCCCCGGTCCGGGAAGATCCCACATGCCACGGAGCGGCTGGGCCCGTGAGCCATGGCCGCTGAGCCTGCGCGTCCGGAGCCTGTGCTCCGCAACGGGAGAGGCCACAACAGTGAGAGGCCCGCATACCGCAAAAAAAAATAATAATAAATAATAATAATAATAAAAAAAAGAATCCAGTGAATGCTCTGAGAAATAGAGGAGAGGGAGCAGGGAAGGGAGGCTTACCAGTAATAGCTTTTTAGCTCCTGGTTCTAGACCTTTCTGAGGTCCAGCTACAGTCTACCTTGAGTTTTTGCAAGCCACCCCAATGACCTTACTGATTCCTTTTCTACTTAAGCCAAAAACTTACAACAAAAAAACCCAATCAAATAATATACTACTTAGTACTAATCATTGCTTCAAAGAGCACACATCAGGGATTAGAGCTTACTCATGTGGCAAATATTACATAAACCTCCTCCCTCACTGGTTTCCTTATCTCTACTTTCTCACTTTCTAATCCAACCTAAATGGTTCTATTAGATGCATCTTTCTTTTACTTTTATCATTTTTTGCTGATGATATAAGTGCCGCATGCTGCTTACTAAAATTTCAAATAACAACAAGAATCATTTTTCTAAAGCATCAGCCAGGTGATATCAGGCCTCTGTTCAAAAAATGTTTAATGGCTCCCTGCTGCCTGCAAATAAAGTTGAAACTCCTGCCATCTTCTAAGTTCCAGCTGCAAACTATCTTTCTCTCATTATCTTCCCTAACTCTCCTTCAAGCACCTCGCCCGACCACCATATGAACACTTCAACCAAACAAAAATGCCCCATATCCACATAACACCCAAACTCTATATTTGCCTCAGGGTTTCTTCTACCCAGAACACCTTTCCCCTATCATCTCTGCTTGGATCTTCCCCCAAGTCCCCTTCCCCACACACACAAGAAGAAAAAGCTGAAAATAATCTCTCCCCCCTCTGAATTTCTATAGCACTTTATCTTTTTTCCCTGACTCTACTTGTTGGCTGTAAATTATGATTATTTATGTCTTATTTTCAGATGCCAAACTTGCATTTATATACATATATATACTCCTTAATGAAATATCCATGAGAAACTCATTTAATTAATGTTAATATAAAAAACAGATTTTCGAAAAAAAAAAAAAAAAAAAAAACAGATTTTCGGCTTGTCAACTCTGAGACATATTCTATTCATTTTCAGGAAAGAGCATGTTTGACGTTATTTACTCAAAGTGCTTCAAACAAAAGGACCAAAAAACAAAAAAAAATTTCAACTATAAAAAATGGAAAATGTACATGCTCTGAATAAGCTGTCACTGCTCTCTCCCCATCAAAATCACCTATAGCCATAACTTTCTCCCCTTTTAAAAATGTAATTACAAAATGATAAACATAAGCTAATTTTCTAAGCATAATGGCATAGTATACATGAAATCAAGCCAATTTAGAAGGCAATAAATGGGGTTCCTTAAGGTATTTAAGGCTCCTCTCCCCAATTTCCCTACATAAACCCAAACCCATCAATTCTAAGAATTCTCCACCTGCACAATAACTCCTTTTCTCAGCTTTTCTACTAGAGTTTGATGGATAATCCCCTCGATTTTGAAATTCTCTCCTACCTCAGTTTAAGTGACATCCTATTCCTCTTCCCATCTTCCCAACTGCTGTTTACTCTGCTGCTCCTCTCCCACTACTGCAACCCTGCCCAGGGTGGGACACTCAGCCCTCTTCTCGTCTTTTTCTTTATTCCAGGGTTTCAACTAGCATTTACACAAAGATGATTCCCCAAATCCACATACTCAGGGTAGTACCTAACACTTCCACCAGACTGTCTGCTGAACATCTTTTTTTGTTTTTTTTTTGGCGGTGGGTGCTGCGTTGGGTCTTCGTTGCTGTGCGCAGGCTTTCTCTAGTTGTGGCAACTGGGGGCTACTCTTCATTGTGGTGCGCGGGCTTCTCATTGCAGTGGCTTCTCTTGTTGTGGAGCACGGGCTCTAGGCGCCCAGGCTTCAACAGTTGCAGCACGTGGGCTCAGTAGCTGCTGCACGCGGGCCCTAGAGCACAGGGGCTTCAGCAGTTGCAGCGCCTGGGCTCAGCGCTGCGGCACGTGGGCTCAGTAGTTGTGGTTCGAGGGCTGTAGAGCGCAGGCTCAACGGTTGTAGCACACGTGCTTAGTTGCTCCACGGCATACGGGATCTTTCCGTACCAGGGATCGAACCCATGTCCCCTGCATTGGCAGGCAGATTCTTAACCACTATACAACCAGAGAAGTCCCATGCTGAAAATTTTCATCAGGAGAAAACCTTGCTTTCTCCTGACATGACCACTAAGGCCTTTTCCTTCTTCCCTGCTTATATTCCGTCAGGTTGTCAGACTGTCCCTCCCTTCTCCACAACTTCCCAGGAATCTGTCCCTTTTTACTCCCACTGTCACCATTCTCAGCTTCATATTTCCTGATCCCCAGGGAACAAAAATAGCCTCTCAACTGGCCTTTCGCTTTCTGCCACTCCCACAACAAATGACCAGGAACCTACAACTAAGGGCTGGTGCCAAATGCCAGGGCATTGCTGCAATCTGTGGGCAGACTAATCCTCGGAAGTACTGCTTTGATCATGGCACTCCCCTGCTCAGAAAGCTTCAGCAGTTCCCCAAAATTCAGGGTGCTCTAAAATATTAACCCAAGCTACCATAACACACTTATTTCCCAACATTTCACATCATACCCATTTCCTAACAGATATTCTGGCCCAAATGGAGGGTGTCCACTCACTTTGACTCAGGTAAGCAATAGTTGTTCAACAAACAGCTTTGACTGGTTATTTTTCCTTCTATTGTGTCATTATAAAAACTCAAATCAGAAAAAAACATGTTTTGAACTTCTAAGCAGAGATGACTATACTTCAACTTTGTAATCCCTGTGGGGTTAGAAGTAAATCTCTCACAACCAGAATGAAACCAATGTTCTTAGGATAGAACCTACTCAGGAAAGTTCTCAGGACTGTCATAAAGTAAGGGTGGGGAGCGCAAGCTGATGATGTAATGCAAAGTGCCCCTACCTTTGCTGCAAGAACCAAGCCCAGAGAACAGTTGAATCTGAAGACAAATAAGCAGACCCATTCAGAGAACCAAGAACCTAACGCTGTGGGCGAACACATACTAATGTTCAGTCTGATTATCAAATGCCCCCAAAATACTTCTGGGACGTCACTCTCACCTTAAGCTCCGTAAAATATTCCCTTCCCAGATGCAGGAGTCATGATTCTAAAAATGTTATGGAAGAATTCACAACAGAAAAACGTACCATTTTAAGGGAAATATCGGTTTGAGAGAAACTCAGAAAATTCACAATAATTGTCTTCAATTCTTCAAAATAAAGCAATAAAAATACCATGCCAAGTTAATAGCTATAGCAGTGGCATTTTATCTGTCTTAAATCTGGGATAATGAATATAATTTGTTTTTTTTTAACATCTTTATTGGAGTATAATTGCTTTACAATGGTGTGTTAGTTTCTGCTTTATAACAAAGTGAATCAGTTATACATATACATATGTTCCCATATCTCTTCCCTCTTGCGTCTCCCTCCCTCCCACCCTCCCTATCCCACCCCTCTAGGTGGTCACAAACCACCTTGCTGATAATATATCTTTTGATGCCTAGACACTTTCACGATCTCCCTCTCGGGGAAGGTGGCTTATATTTTCACTTTGCTTTTTGTCATAAGCATACAAGAATCATTTGTCTGCTTTTGGTCTTCCCAAAACTCCATGCCTTTTAATTTTATGACTTGACTCTAGTTCCTCACCTTAAGCCATGCTCAGAAAACCAAACTGTATCGTACAGATTAGATGGAATTGCTCAAGCTACAGGAAACAGAAACAAAAGCAGATCCACCTGTAACAGAATTTTTCTTAGAAGGAAACTGGAACTGGTGAAAATTTACACTTAAAGCCTGATTAATATCTTCCCTCTTAAGCTATGAATTTTTTCCCACATTGTTCAATGTGGGAAATGCAGCTATCATTTCTTCAGATATCTAACTTTCAAATCTGGAATGCTATTTCACTTCTCTTACCAATTCAGCCCTTAAATGTCTCACAGTCATCCACTCTTAAATTCATCATGTCCCCTTTATTTTCACTGCTACCACTCTAACAAGCTCTGGTGGTCTTACATCCAGAACCCAGTGGGAATCTTCCAATCAAAAGATTTGAGTCCTTCTTGAACTCAAGAAATTTTCTTCTGTTTCAATACTTGCTTCCATTTTCTCTGTTCATTCTTACTAGAATTTCCATTATAGGATGTAAGAACTCCTAAATCTAGCCTCCATATTGCTTTAACTTCTTCTCCTGTATTTTCTTTGTCTTTCTATTACATTCTCAGAATCCCTAAACTCTTCCTTCTAAGCTAATTTGATCTTCACTCCATCTACTGAATTTTTACTTAAAAGATGTTTTAATTCCAAAATAAACTTAGTTTCTTTTTCACAGCAATCTTTTTTTCAGTGGATACTGTATCTTCTCAAATATCTCTGAGGATTTTAAAGTTTATTCTGTACCCTATATTAACCTGTCTCCTCTGCTGTTTCACTACTCAGTTTGTTGAATTTGGTGCCTCTCTTTCAGACTGATGGTTTTCCTCAAAAGCACGGTTCTTACAGGTTGTCCATTCATATTTGTAGATGAAGGTCTAGAGTTACATTCTGATAGCTGGGCTGTATTTCCTCAGCCCAAGTGAGAATCCCTGTTTGCCTAGCAATGAACCTAAGTTCTGACCAAAGGAGTCCTGTCTAGAATGCGGTCAAGGGAGACAAAGGAACCATGTAACTAGCCAGGCTTTCCTTTATGGTGGATGAGTAGCCCATCTTGCAGGTACTGGAGGTCCGATATCCCTCAGGATACCACAAGCTACCTAAAGCACTGCCCTTAACTTTCTCCCCACAGTACCCACTTTGGAATTTCCTATAGATGAATTTGCAATTCAGAGAGCCATATTTTTGGCATTAGCTCAGGAGGAAAACCACTAGAGACATCTATACTGATAAGTAAAAGGCTTGGCTTTCCATAACTTTAATAATCTGGCTGTGCCCATGGCTTGTTCTTTATCCTAGGATGTTGCCACTTTTGACACTGGGGAAAAGACAGAATGACAATTTTGGGATGGTCCTTCCAACTTTCCAAATAGGGCCACAGGTTCACTAAGCTCGCTAGGGCTTTGCCATTAGCTGATTCCCAACTGCTTTATTCAACCAGAAATTCATCATATTCTGGTCTACAAGTGGCATACCTCTCAGGTTTTCTTTTTTCTCTGAATTTTTATACTTCTTCCTCAATGTGATTTCAAAAGGAAGTAAAAATAAATGTGTGTCTTCTCTAGTCTATCTTGAATTTGAAGTCATTGTGAATTTGTATGTGTCAAAACAGCATGGAAATATGTAAAAGCAAAAAAACTATGATAGAAACTGAAAAAAAATCAATAGTAGTGAAAAGTTACAACTCTTATCAACACCTGACAGATCAAACATTCAAAAAATAAGGAAAGATATATATAATTAATAAGATTAAGTTAATAGCTTTAATTAAAATTCTACTCCCTAATACAGTATTTTATTTTCAAAAAACTTTGCCCACCCTCTGTGCCAAGAAGAGGAAGAGAAAAATGCTTCCTGTTGTAAATGTCAGAGCCCCGTCCTTCCTTGCCCTGTCCTACTTGGAACTTTTGTACACTTTGCTCAAAAATTCAATGCCAAGTTTTTGTTACAGATTAGTTTTTTCCATAAAACCATTTGAGCCAATCAGTAATTTCAAGGTTTTGTTTGTTTAAAGTCTAAGAGTTTGAACTTCCAAAATCTATTACAATTTGGTCCTAAAATAACACAACATTGCAAATTAACTATACTTCAAATTTTATAAAAATTTTTTTAAAGAGCTTTTAAATAGGAAATAAAATATTTGGACCTAAAATGACAAGCCTACTTAAAGTCTTATTTTTCCAAAGCCCCTATTCACGTTCAGATTAAGAGTTGCCAAAATACCTAAATGTCCATTGACAGATGAATAAAGAAAATGTGATATATACATACAGTGGGATATTATTCAGCCTTAAAATTCCATCGTTTGTGACAAGATGGATGGAAGAGGACATTATGCTAAGTGAAATTAGCCAGATACAAGAAAAAAAAAACCATTCTATGTGACCTCACTTATATGTGGACTCTAAAACAAACTCAGAGAAGCAGAGAGTAGAATGGTAGCTCCCAGGGGTTAAAAAGGAAGAGAAGTTGGAGAGATAATGTTCAAAGGATACAGAGTTCTGGAGATCCTCTATATGGCATAGTGTCTATAGCTAACAATACTGTACTGCACACTTAAATTTTGCTAAAAGGGTACATTTTATGTTAAGTGTTCTTACTAAGATGGAGTAGGAGAGGGAGAAGGAGGGGAAGAGGAAGAAGAAGACAACGATGATGACAGGGTGGGAGTAAACTTTGTGAGGTGATGAATGTTTATGGCTTTGCAGGTGGTGATGATTTCTCAGGTGTATACTTATCCCCAAACTCATCAAATGTATACATTAAATGTGTAAAGCTTTTATATGTCAATCATACCTCAACGAAGTGCTTTAAAAATAAAAAATGTAAAGAAAAATTTTAAAGAGTTGCCAAAACACCCTCTGAAGTTAGTTG